>NW_026929808.1:0-38359 GCF_032062105.1 Saccostrea cuccullata | reverse complement strand
ACATCCAAATATATATCCAAATATCAATCTTGCACCTTAGGATTTGAATAGTCTTTTTAAAGTTTTATTTGAACGGGGGAAATTTATTCTTGAAGTTCTTAGTCTTTCTGGATTATTTGTATCATTTCTCGCATTTTGCCAGTCCACCCGTCCCTGTTTTTTCAAATGTTTGCTAGCCTTCTGATAAGCATTTTAGAACGCTTCCGTTTTTAAAAACTCTTCTCCTTAGAATGATTCTGCGACGATTGATTTCCGATTTCTTAAAGACAAACACACATTAGAATCTAAATTGTTTTTATTAGCAAAATGACGATCAAATTTTTCACATACACAACATATGCACAATATGGAAAAATAATACTAATTACTTATAGATCAAATTGTGTCCCTGAAAATCAAAGGTGAGAAATCAACTTCTGCAAGGAATCTAAAACAAACGATTGACATCTTAAACCATTAAATACAGTATAAATATATAGCAAGTTAATAGATAAAAATAAAAACATACTGGATTAGATCTCGTTGCGAGCAACGAGTGGGTCTTCCGTCCGATTCCTGATGAGATGAGATGAGATGAGATTTTGATTGAGATTTTCTTTTACAATGATAATATTATTAAGAAAAACGATTTTGCTGTCGTTGTATTTCAAAAAAATATTGAACATTAAATAGTCATAAATTCGAATTTTGATCCCCGCTTATATTAGGGGCCAGCCCTTTTTCTTCAAATCATCTCAAAGTTTTCATGCTTTTAAACACTTTTTGTTTAACAACTATTCAGATATTGTTTTTTTGTTTTCAAGATATTAGCAAAAGAAATATTTAGGGGCCAACCCTTCAACTCTTTAATAGGGACGTTTAGCTAAAAATGAAAGGTTGCATATTATTCAGAACATTATTTTAAACATCTTTTGCTCAATATTACTCATCAAAATATTTCTCATTTCGAGATATAAAGCATAATAGATTTGGCATTCTGGCCCCTTGTTGCCCCCTAATTATGTAACATACGACATAAAAATTATTACATATATAGTTGTAGACTGTTGAGATAAACATTTTTGCTTCAGTGATGTATAACAAAATATTGACTGTTTAAGAGTTATCGATTAAAGACTTTTGATCCCTTTCGGCCCCAAATTTCAGTCGCCAGCCCCATTTTCTTGATTTTTTTTTTAAAGCTCTTAAGATTTTGAACACTTTTTGTTCAACAACTATTCAGAGATTCTTTTTCGTTTTCGAGATATTTGCAAAAGAAATATTTAGGAGTAACCCTTGAACTCGTTAATGGGGACGTTAAGCAAGAATTGAAAGGTTGCATATTGTTCAGAACATTATTTTGAACATTTACTGTGCAATAATACTTAACAAAATATTTCCCACTTTCGAGATATAAAGCGTCAAAGATTTAGCGTTCTGGCCCCTTGTGTCCCCTATTTATGTAACATATGACATAAAAATTATAATATATCGTTGTAGATTGTTGAGATAAACATTTTTGATTCAGTAATGTATAGCAAAATATTGACTGTAAAAGAGTTATTGAACAAAGATTGTTGGCCCCTATTTGTCCTTAATGTGATGAGTCAGCGCTTATTTACTGATATCATATGATAGACCTTTGCGTTCTGCACAAGTGTTGTTCAGTATGTTTTAACAAAATTATCACACTTTAAAAGATATTACGCAAAATGTATCAAAAAATCAGTCATGATTCGTATCCTAAATTTTGACCCCGACCGAGCTTCGGATCCATACTAGGCACTTCCGGAAAATATCCTGACCCAGGTGCACTATTGCAACATGTCCTCTATTATCCCTGAAAATTTCAGCTTTCTAGCTTGAGCTGCTTTTGAGTTACATGACAGACAAGGGGGTCCTCTAATTTTTGATCAAAGGGCGATAACTTCCGACCGGTAGTGATTTTTTCAAAATCGAAGCGCCGATACAAACTTCAGATAGAAACACATAAACTCTGAAAATTTAAATAAAATCGAACGAGCCATCTCTGAGATATCTCCTGCACAAATTTTGTAAAGAAAAAAAAGAATAAATAACTAGATAAAAATCTCGTTGCGAGCAACGAGTAGGCTTCCGTCCGATTTTTCGATAAGATGAGATATGATTTTGACTATGATCTTTGTTACAAAATAATGATATCAAGACTTCTCTCACTTAATTAAATTGTTTTGATTTATTCAACAATCTCAAGTGAAAGTGATTTGGCCCCTCTAGGCCCCTAATTTGAGGGACCAGACCCTTTTTCTTGATTTAAAATGAAATGTCTCGTGATTTTGAAAACTTTTTGTTCAACACCTATTCAAAGATTTCTTTTCGTTAAAGAGATATCTTGAATGAAAATATTTAAGGGCCACCCCTACAAGTCCTTAATGGGGTCATTTTACAAAAATTTAAAGTATGCATATTGTTTGGAACATCATTCTGAGCATCTTTTGTTCAACATTGCTTATCAAAATTTTATAATATGTAGTTGCAAATCGTCAAGATAAACATTTTGCTTCAGAAATGTATTACAAAATATTGATCATTAAAGAGTGAGATGAAAGACTTTTGGTCCCTTTGAGCCCTAATTTGAAGAGTCAGCCCCTTTTTCTTGATTTCAAATGAATGGTCTTGTGAATTCAAAGACTTTTTCTTCAATACTTATTCAGAGATTTTTTTTTCGTTATGGAGATACGATTAATGGAAATATTTAGGGGCTACCCCTCCAAGTCCTTAATGGGGCCGTTTTACAAAATTTGAGAATTTGTTTTATTCTCTGATTAACATACTCAGTATATTAGTCATGTTTCGCGGTTTTCTAAAAGTAATGATATTACTAAAATGTTCAATAAAAAATAAATATTTTATTACTAAGTCTGTTTTAGTTTAAGATTCTACTTATATCGAGAAAAAATTTGATTGAATATAAAAGAATTTTTACATATTTTTACATATGAAAAAGTTTATGAACAAGTTTATGTTGTCATGTTTTAGGTGATTGATTAAAACGAAAAATGGGAATACCACACAATCAGGATGAAATTCAGGATCAGGAAGGAAATAAAAAAATATAGACTTCTACAATAATCCTTCTTAAGTTTCAATAAATAAAATGACTCATTTTATATATGTATTTACGATTCAGGAGAAAAACTTTATTGGTTGTTTATAATATTTTAATTGTACCGAGCACATACCTACTTATCAGAGCTTTCATTGTAACTAATTGTTCTTCCTGAATATACCACGTCACATATATAATAAAAGGGTGTTACGCTGTCCATTAATCAGTCAAATAGTAAATAATTCACAGTAGAGAGACATGGGACCAAAAGGCATGTTAGTTGTGTTCTTTATACTGGCTCTATGCTCCGGAACAGTTTTCACTGAAACCAGATCAGTTGCAAGGTTAGTTTTATTGGCAGATGCATTTGTATACTATAAATATATAATTTCGCGACAACTTACTTTCGCGAGATATTCATTGACTCTTTATAAGCGAGAAATTTTTTTTAAACAAAATCTGGTTATAGCTCTGTATAATCATAAGAAATCACTGTCTTCCGTAATAAGACAATATATATATATATATATATATATATATATATATATATATATATATATATATATATATATATATATATATATATATATATATATATAAATTTTAGCAAAAAAAAAAGTGATTTACAGTGAACTTATATTCAACCAAATTAGTCTAAATTTCACAAATGCTATTATCATAAAAACTTCTTTATTAAAGAAGATGTACTTTAAAACCTTATCAATAATTATTCGAATTATTCATGTTATTCATGCAAATATTTTTTTCTACATTTTCAATTTTAATACTTTTAGTCGCCCAGACTATTGAAGAAAAACCCAAAATTGATGAAAGAAGAGGTGGATTTCTTTTCGTAGGAACAAGGCCCCGCCCAAGACCGCGTCGACCAATATCTATGAGGAATGCAGGACTGGTCTGAAAGGAAATAATGGAGATCAGATATCTTTTGGATTTTTTTAATATACAGACACTAACCTCTCTAAAAAGTGTATTATCTATAAATTCTCATATGAGTTTAAGACCTAGATTTTTACTGTACCAAAAATGACTGGTATTTTATAGAAATGCGTTACTTTAGATTATGGTAGATGTAATATACATATATGTTAAAATAAATAAAAAGTTTAGCATTTTTCCTGTTTATTTCTTACTTGTGTATTAAAGCATGTGTATTTTAAATGCAAAGTTGGAAAAATATTAATTTTGAGAAATACACACTGTTGTTGAAAATATGTGTACAAAAATCTGGCATTGTATGATTTAAAGATATATTTCTCCTACTTATCTTGTTAATTTTTTGTTTGAAAACGTCTTTTGCAGCCCAACATTTAATATCTATCTTCACATCCTATGGCTAAAAGTGAGATTTCCTAAATATACCGAAACCTTTCATCAGGCATCATTACAAACGGCATCGTGTTTCAACCAAAGAGGTCGCGCTGTGTAATTACATTATATAAAGCTATTGCTTGTTTAAGAAAATATACGGGTCAAGATTTTTTATGACAATCCATTATATATTAGTTTAAAGTCAGGTTTCATTCTTTGCAAAAATTTGTATTTCGGATCTTATTATCTGGATTTAATTTTTTTTGTTTTGTTTATGGGAAGAAAGAGATCAAAGTAGAAATTAGAGAATGCTATTTAAACTAATGTAATGATATTAACTAACGGTCGGTTTTTAAGATTGTTTTCAATAAAGTACAAGTTTACCAATCACTGTAAAAAATCCAATCTTTTATATTAATAGGAATTGAATCAATTGTAAAGAAAAATCAAACGATTTTGAATTTGTGCATTTAAATATTTTACAACAAAGCCAGTGTTTATTGCACTGTTCTTATCGCACTCTTCACCCTGCCATATTTTTCATGGTTTTGCTTATCTCAAGTCATGTTGACTTATCTCAAGTCATGATGACTTATCTCAAGTCATGATGACAAGTTGACTCACTTGTTCACTTAACAAGTGACTTAAATCTTGTAAATAGTGAGTAACAAGATTATCAACATTGGTGTTTCCTTTCGTCATGCAGGGAATTTCTATATGAATTATGCTGATAAAGGACAATTATCATACTCAAAACAATAGATATTTAAACAATAAAAATCTTGGGATCAGGTACCATGAATGAGTAAGCATCCCCTGTCGATCAGTCAGACCCGACGTGTTGTCCTTGTTATGATCGGGTCAACAAAAAAAATCCGTAAGACAATTCAGAGAATTAATGATGGCCTAACAATCATCATGAAAAACATCATTCAGAATTCTACTGAATGAAAAATTGTGTTTGATGACTTGAAACGTGAATGTTGAAATCGTTGTTTCATTATTTTGTTTGTCAATAGCTTGTCTTTAATCAAATATTTGTACTTTGAGCATGTTCTTGCACATCGAATCAAGGAGGAGACATAAACTCATTTTAAGGTGATTAAGGGTATATTGCTAACATTTTCATTTTTAATTAGCTACAGTATAACTACAATTGAGTAGAAATTTTGTAACTGGGCTTAATTATTCTTAATTTCGTCGATACAATGCGTTGAATGGTTGTTCCTAGAAACATTGAAGAGCTATTAACCTTACACAGCTGCAGAATGTTAAAAAAACTTTAAAAGGAACTGATTGTGCTGTCATAAAAAATGCTGAAGAAATATATGTATGTTTTAAAATTATAAAGAAATTAACATCCAGTTTCAAAGAAAATAAATTCAAAATATGCATCATATGTACTTTCATACAGAGAGAAAAAATAAATAAGATATTCCTGACCTGTTTTTTCTTTTTTCTTAATTTCATCATCCTTAAATTTTCAATACGTATATACATGGATTGTAAATATATTGTTCATGTTTGAGAAGAATTTTCAGAGCCGAGTGCAAAAAAAATTTGGATGAAGTTTTTCAAAATATGATGAAATTAACAACATGAACAATGCATATTTATTATTCATCCTGGACTATCGATGTGTGACGCATCACGTAAAGGATACTATTTATGTCCCTGATTCGATACCTTTCACTAGGTATCTCAAGAATTCACTGAGAGATTAACAGTTAAAAGATATGTTACCAAAAACTGGTATAATTCTGATCTTCTTTTTACTGCTGCTGAGTATCTGCACAGCGCTGCCAGTTACCGATGTGGATGCATGTAAGTTCATCAATTGATTGCATTTTCTGCTTGAATAAATAATTCTCCTTTCATATGATTTTAAATCAAATTTTTAATTTCTTAAAAAATAATAGACTTTCTATTTATTAAATCTTTGATACAATCATTTTTTTTATTTTGAATGGATGTAGTGGAAGATATTGACATTCAAGACTTTCTAAGAGATATTGGAAAAGATTCCCAAGCAGTGGACGATATTGAAATTCGAGACGGTGTAAGACATATAACTGGAAAAAATTCCCACGACGTGGAGTCCAGAAGAGGCGGTTTCATAGGCGTATCAGGTCCGAGGCCTCGACCTAGGCCGCGACCGGGACGTTACAGAGTTATGGGAACTTCAGATCAATATATGTGATTGATATTTTCTGTTATGTTTGGTATACAGATATATTGTAGTATGTGCCATCCTTCCCATAATTGATTATATGGAAAATTTTAAATTAAAAGAGAGAGAGAGAGAGAGAGAGAGAGAGAGAAAAAGGATCATTAGCTAGTGCTGTTTGTTTTTACATGGTTGTAAACTGACAAAAACTTTGGATAGATTTGATGTTGATTTGTGTAATATGTAAAAAAATATAAGTTATGTATTCTCAATCGTATGTGTACTTATTTAATGATCGATGGATAAATACTTTATTTATAAACGAGATTATATTTTTGTATGATTTTTAATTAGCTAAATTAAAACTAATGCAAAGTGAGAAAATATTGTTTTCCATTAACTTTGACGGGGAGATACTAGTGAAACTCATTAATATGAATTTCCAGGCCCGATAAAATTAGTTTGAATTACCCTATACGCTTTTCAAGTTCAAAGTAAAGTACTTAAATCTACGCCGCATATACACCTACTCTTTGTAAATAAAAAAAGATTTACATTTCAAATATAAATATTGTATCTATCATTTATAGCTCCTTTTCAGTTTTTTTTTTACAAAAAAAAAAAAAATAAATAAATTAATAAATTTGCAAAAATACAAAAAATTCATGTTTCAGCAAACTCAATACGTCAGTAGATATTTCTTATGGTACATCACTGTCACATCATGGAACTAAAGCATGCTTTAGGTCTTTGGTTAAATTTTTGAAATGATTATATTGACTTTTCAGATAGTTATGTTGAATTTTTAGATATTTAAGAGAACTTCCCAGATTTTGATCTTGTTAGATAATTAGATACTCACAATGTTTCTCAATATTAATCAAATTATCCATGTCATTAACTGAAATGTGAGTCATTTCTCCTTGACAGAAAAAAAAGTCAGCTGGATGACACAAACTTGTTATGATCACGTTTCCATGTTGATTTTTAAATGTGTGAATAACTGATAACTATTCAAAAAGTCAATAGTGGTTACGTGACGGAAATATATGAAAATAGGAAATAAATATATCTGACAAGTCCACATAATTACCGAAATAATAGATTATGGGACTTTGTCATCATAATTTTGGAGATTGGAGTTCATTTTAAATGCTTTATCAAGATGAACTATCCATTGTCATACCTTAAAAATTTGTTCCTATACAAATCTTTACGAAAAAAGTCTAACAATTCTAATGTTTTACTCTAAAAATGATTTACTCTAGCATAAAAAATCGATGTTTGACCGCTGAGTGAGATGTTGGACCGGTCGGTGAGATGTTGGATCACTTACGTCACAGAGTGGCCGGAGTTTAATCTCATTTTCATTGGTTGGTGTTCAACAATGACGGACCTGTTATTACATCACAAAAAACAGTAAAAATACATGTATGTCAAAAAAATTATATAAAATGAAAGGTATAACAAAAGATTTATTGACTGGGTTCTCGGGAAAAAATGCGTTTAGTCGACCCTCGAACCAAACTGTCTGTCTTCGGCCGTACGGCCTCTGGCAAACAGTTTGGTTCTTAGGTCCGACAAAACGAACTCAGTCAATAAATGTACAATGTTTTACGTAATTTGCACTGTATTCAATTTTGAAATGTTCATTCAATTGATGTGGGGATATTTACACAATTAGATAATTAAAACATTTCACATACTTAACGATAAGTAGATAAAATAAAAGCTGATTCACTTAACAATACGTAGATAAACATAAAAAAAACATTGATAACAATCCTTACAATTGATGTGTCCATGTAAATTACATGCAGATCAGAATGCAGAGCGTTGTTGATTACTCATCCGGGGTCAGCAGTATGGTTTTTGTCACGTAATAGACTATATATATAAACAGAACATGTCCTCATTTCAATACGGTAGTTAAGATACATACACTATAAGTAAAGTATATAAGAATAGTAGAAGATCAAAATAAAGATATTTGCAGTGTTTTTCTTCATGCTAGTTATATCTGAGGTCCTTACGAATTCCTGCCGAACATGGAAAGTATGAGTAAGTGAACAACTTTCTCCGAAATAAGATCTTGTTGCTCAACGACTACCTTTTTGGATAAGAAAAAAATAATCTAATATTACTTCAACGAAATAAATTTGATTTAAAAATGTTTCATAAATTTTTAAGTCTCATTTTATGCATAAACTATAAGATATTTATCTTATATGCTTCAGATGAAGTGCAACTTTCTAATATCCCAGATAGCATGACTATGTTGGGCCAACACTGGTAAAAGGTTGTAAGGTTGGCGTTGGGGGAACAACGTTGGGCCAACGTTAGACCCATGTTACCATGTCAACCTTCTCGACCATGACATAATTCCTTTGTTGGCCCAACGTTGGTCCAACATAAGCAATTTCCATTCACTTTACTTTCCAAGGAAGGAAGGGTGCTGATGTTGGCCCAACGTTGGCCCAATGTATATAATACAACCTTAAAGAAAGTGTCTTTTCAAATTGGTAGTTGTATATTGGACCAACGTTGGCCCGATGTTTGTAGTACACCCGTAAAGAATGTGTCAAATCAAGTTGGTAGTAGTATGTTGGCCCAACGTTGGCCCAATGTTTGTAATACACCCGTAAAGAATGTGTCAAATCAAGTTGGTAGTAGAATGTTGTCCCAACGTTGGCCCAATGTTTGTAAAACACCCGTAAAGAATGTGTCAAATCAAGTTGGTAGTGGTATGTTGGCCCAATGTTTGTAATACACCCGTAAAGAATGTATCAAATCAAGTTGGTAGTAGTATGTTGGCCCAACGTTGGCCCAATGTTTGTAATACACCTTTAACGAATTGTCTTTTGAAGTTGGTAATAGAATGTTGGCCCAACGTTGGCCCGATGTTAGCAAGAGTGTTATTTTGTTCAGGTGTTTCAAAGATGGGATATTTATATTGGGCCAACGTTGGTCCAATTATTATACTGCCAACTAAGTGATGGTGTCAATTTTATAATTAGCTGCTGAGCTTTACGTTGGGACAGCGTTGATTCCAAATATTAAATTAGATTCACATTCTGAAATAATTAAGAGGATATTTTATGTCCATGCTTTTCATTAGATGACTGCTTTTGTTTAAATATGAAATTTTCAAAATTTTAACTTTGAACTTAGGGTGATCGCAGCACCAAAGAGTGTTTTATTCTATTTTTTGAATTGTGTGCATGGTTATTTATTTTTAATAAAACGCTTAAAATTATGATTTTTTTTTATGAGCGTTGTATCCATGAGAATTTAGAGAAGACTGAATAATTGTTAGTTAAAAGTTCTCAGGAACAGGATGTGAATCCCAGATAGCAGAACATCGTTGGTCCAATTTTACATCATGTTTGTATTATCGCTGTTTGGTTACATTTAATGGACCAACAAAGGTCCAAAATGGAATATTGATATATGTAGTTGATTATGTATAATGGGGCCAATGTTGGGCTAACTGTTGGCGTTATATCATAAAACCATTATCATGGGAGAAAATATTTGTTGGGGGATTGGCATCGGCCCCAAGTTGGCCCAATATACCACGAATCTGGTTGAGTATCATGGGTAGACAACATCCGGGCTACTTGTAATATCCGCGCCATTTTTAATCTGACACGAGCGTTATGAGACTGATGCCTTGCATATCTGCATCCACTTTGTAAGTATTTATAATATGTTTGCTTCGACACAGCTTAATTAATGTTTATAGTTTAAACGATATCTTGTACAAATCTGTGTAAATAAGTGCAGAGGCCAGGTGCTGTTGAGACAACACTGTCCCAGATAGCATGCTAACATTGGGCCAACGTTGGGCCAATGTTACCGGTTACATCGGGCCAATGTTGGCAAATGACATTGGCCCAATGTAAGTTTGCTTATCGGCCCGATGTTGGCCCGATATGTTGTGCCGACGTTTGCCCAATGTAGAATGTTATTTCTACAGATGTTGGCCCAACGTTGCGACAACATTGTCCAATTAAATGAATGCGACACTGGGCCAATTTTGGCCCAACGTCAACAATAACATTGGGCCGATGTTGGCAAATGACGTTGACCCAGTGTCATTTTGCTAATTGGCCCAATGTTGGCCTGATATATTGGACCAACATTGGACCAATGTATATAACTATTTATTTGTTACAAATCTATATATTAACAAATTCGGTAGTCTCTAAAATCAGAAATAAATCTACCACCAATCCTTCTTGAAAATACAAGTTAGCTAAAATAAATTTACAAGGCTTGTTAAAATTCTTAATATTTATCAAAACAAAATAAATTATCAGTGATTAAATTTATTGTTTCTAACTTTCTATACAAGAAAAATATATGAAAGTATAAAATAACAAATGTGTTTTGATACAGTTAAAACAATAAATAATTTGCCCCTTATTTAGATTGAAATTTGTGTCTAGTAGAATAAATTTCTACCACTTATTTTACTTTTATACACTTAAAGTCGAGCACATATGATCAAACATGTTGAAAATGTTGAACATGTTAAAGTTAAAACAAAATTCATTCAGTACTAAAGGATATATTGGGTTCTTTCATTTAAAATGTGTTCAGTGTACTGATAAATTTTCTATACATGTATTTAACTTTGAATAATGAGTTATATGGCGCAACATTGAATCAAAATCGGTGTAATGGTGATCAAGTGTAGAAATTTTATGCATAAATGCCTTCATCACGCAAGCTAATCGCTTAATCACACCATCAAACAAAAAAGACGATTATTCCTCAATTGACAGCTTAAAAATATAGTGATATACTTATAAATTTAATCGTATGTGTACTTTTTACTGAGAAAAGTAATAAATGTATTAAGTACCAAATACTACAATTTTAGTGCTACTGGAGATTCTAAAAAGACATTGAGAACACAATCATAGAATGGCTAAAGTATGCAAAGGACAGGGATGGGGGAGGAAGAAACGGACAAAGAAGAAATTTAAAGAAGGGAAGGAGGAGACTCTGGAGAGAGAAGAGGAGAATTAGGAGAGGGATCAGATTGAACGCGGCAGTGTCTAACTTTTTCCTGTTTGGGCTGTGACATATCTGTAGTTCTCTCCTTTTCTGTGTCTGTTTGTCGGTAAAAAACATGATGCAGATGTCAGATACATTTTTTGTGTAAGTAAACAAAATTGCGGGATTCATTTAAGTATTATTTTAGGAAAAGGAGGTCTTTGTTTATTTTTTAGACGTGTTTATTGATATCTGCAATTCACTGAACTTGTGCATAAATTTTCATCAGAAAGGGAGTATACAATCATTTAACCCTACATGTATCGCTTCAAGTGAGCATCAACTTTTTGTTCTTTATTAATGTATTCTTCATGCTTTGAGCAATAAAATATTAGTATGTTATAATTTAATTTAATAATATGATTTCTTTTTCCTCAGTCTTTTTAATTAATGTAGAGCTACTAACAATGCAATACTTGTTGATGGTAATTCTTTGAGATATTGTGAATATGTATTAAACTATTAATCTAGCATAAATAGTATTAAAGGGCTTTTACCATTAAACTGTACTACAAAACTACGATAACCTTATATAGTTTGTTATTACATTTTGAGGACAAATGGCCAGCCAGTGAAGAGCAAATGAGTTGTCCTGATGGAGAGCCAATAAGATACAAACCAACGTTGGTCCAAAAATGGTGTTTGCCTCATATTGAAAAAATAAGTGGCCCAACAATGGCTCAATAATATCCGTTCGTTGGTCCAACAATAAGCCAACAAGTTGGTCTGATTAAGGGCCGATGAGCAAATTACCGTTGGCCCAACATTAATTGCTTACAATGGCCCAACTGTACAAAAATGACGTTTGCCCAACATTGAAAGAATACATTGGCCCAACAGTGGTCCAATATTAACTGTTACATTGGCCCAACAATAAGCCAGCAAGTTGGTTTGATTAAGGGCCGATGAGCAAATTACCGTTGGCCCAGCATTAATTGCTTACAATGGCCCAACTGAACAAAAATGACGTTTGCCCAATATTGAAAGAATAAATTGGCCCAACAGTGGCCCGATATTAACTGTTACATTGGCCCAACAATAAGCCCACAAGTTGGATTGATTAAGGGCCGATGAGCAAATTACCGATGGCCCAATGTTGAATGCAAACGGTGGCCCAACATAAGGAGCATTGTTGGCCCAACAAAGGTCCAACAGCATCCTGCTATCTGGGATGTGACTACGACTGGGAAAATGGGGCCAGATGAGCTAAAATCAGATTTTGAGTTTTTGTCATTTTTTAAATCCTCGTTATGTAAATAATTTTTTTTTCAAAAAACCAGAGTCATATCTGAAGGGGTTTTAGAGATATGACTACATCTGTTCATTGACCCTTTATAGAGTTATTACATAAAAAGACACTTTGAAACAGGGAAAATGCACTTTTTCTATGATATTTAATCTGAACTTCCAAATTTAAAACCAAGGAAAAGTAATGATTTAATTATAGACTTTTTTTCTAAAAATTTATGAAATTGAACTTTTTTAGTGTATAGAATTGAAACCATTGCTGTCATGGCAACAAAATAAAATAAGACTTTTTATCATTAAAAAAAATCATCTCTGCAGAGTTCAAAGACAATCAGTGTTTATAAAACTTCAATATTTCATACACATCCTTTGTTCATAAATTTTCAAGTTTTAAGGAAGCTATAAACACTAATATAAAATATTTTCTGGCTTGAAGAAAATTATGTCATATAAAAGTTTACAGACCAAGTTTATCAAGTTCCTATCATATTTCCCTGAAAAAATGTTCAAAGACAGTTAAGGTACCATATGTCAACTCAGTGAACAGAAATTATGCTTGTTTACTTACATTGGGAAGATATATGCAAAAGATTTATTTAATTACTTTATCTTAGTCTGACAAACATGTAATGTTAAGAACACTTTTGTCTAGTACACATGGTTTCTTTCACTGTAGATTTTAGTGTAATCTATCTAACATCTAAGGGCAAATCACTCTAAGTTGGCATAAAACTGCCATGAAATTTAGAAGTCTTTAGTGTGCAGTGTTAAGAGCTTCCTTAAACAACTGAGAAAATAAAAACAACTAGATACGATCTCGTTGAGAGCAACGAATAGGTTTTCCGTTGAATTTCTCGATAAGATGAGATGTGATTTTGACTGAGATATTCGTTAAAGGAGAGTGACATTAAGTTTACCTTCATTAAATTTAAAGTTTCTGATTTATATCATGATATTCTGAACATCTTTTGTGCAATATGGCTTATTAAATTACTCCCCCTTCTCGAGATGTAAAGCATCTAGGATATAGAATTTTGGCCCCTTGCGACCCCTTATTACGTAACATGTGAGCAAAATTTTCTAATATATTTTTGCAAATCGTTAAGATGAATATCTTTGCTTCTGTAATGTATCACAAAATAGTGATCATTATAGAGTTAAAGATCTTATGATTTTTGAACACTTTTTGTTCAACAACTATTCAGAAATTCTTTTTCATTTTTGAGCTCTTAGCAAAAGAAATGTTTAGGGGCCAACCCTTCAACTCCCAAAAGGGGACGTTTAGCGAAAAATGAAAGGTTGCATATTGTTAAGAACATTATTTTGAACATCTTTTGTTCAATATTACTTATCAAAATATTTCTCATTTTCGAGATATAAAACGTCAAAGATTTAGCATTCTGGTCCCTTGTGGCCCCTAATTATGTACAGTGTACCATATGACATAAAAATCATAATATGTAGTTGTAGGTTGTTGAGATAAACATCTTTGCTTCAGTAATGTATTACAAAATATTAACTGATAAAGAGTTATCGATTGAAGACTTTTGGCCCCTCTTGGCCCCTGATTTGAGTGCCCACCCCCTTTTTCTTGATTTCATCTTAAAGATCTTAGGATTTTGAACACTTTTTGTTCAACAAATATTCAGAAATTCTTTTTTGTTTTTGAATTACACTGTATTTGCAAAAGAAATATTTAGGGGCCAACCTTTCAACTTCCTAATGGGGACGTTTAGCGAAAAATGAATGGTTGCATATTGTTCAGAACATTATTTTGAACATCTTTTGTTCAATATTACATATCAAAATATTTCTCCCTTTCGAGATATAAAGCGTCAAAGATTTAGCATTCTGGCCCCTTGTGGCCCCTATTTATGTACCATACGACATAAAAATCATAATATGTAGTTGTAGATTGTTGAGATAAAAATCTTTGCTTCAGTAATGTATTACAAAATATTAACTGATAAAGAGTTATCGATTGAAGACTTTTGGCCCCTCTTCGTTTTCTTCTTGTTTTCATTTAGGAAACACCAAAGTTTTGTCTATTTCTTTTACTTTTTAGTTTGACATTTGACTCACATCAATTTGTCTCATTCACATTTCAAGTAAATAGATGAATCTAAAGAAAACTTAAATTGTTCGTACTGTATAAATCTCATATCATATGACGCAGCTTTCAGACTTGAACACAGGAGAGAAAAAACATGTCACGTCAACGGTTTATAATTGGTTGCTCAGGTTTCAAACTTCTTAAGATACTTCAAGTATGCTAAAAATATCCCTTGGTATAAAGTTTTATTTCCTTCATTTTTTAAAAAAAAATTTTCTGTACTTTCTTGATATGACGGTGCCTTCTTTTTTTCAAACAAGGTAAAAGTTTAAGTTTTAGAAATTTCGATCATAAGCACTTTTTTTATATCGGATAAAAAGCTAAATAAAAGAAAATAAGTATTTCTAAAAAAAAAAAAAAAAAAAAAAAAAAAAACAACAAAAAACCGAAAACAAAACTAGGTGAATGATGATGTATTTATAAGAAAAGAAGAGCATGGGAATAACCATGACTTTTTTATGCTTGGGCGTTCATCACTGTAAGCAGAGCTATTTGTCATTGTTACAGTAATGTTTGTTGTTTGAAAGAAAAAGTATATAAATTTATAAAAATAGTCATTACTTCCATTATCATACAAGGGCCCAATGAAATTGTAAACAAAGCAAGACGTCATTACGCTACATTTACGAGTAGAAAAATGTTTTTTACACTGCTACTCCAAAGCACAAAAATGACACTATTGTGTTCCATTCATATTTTCGTCCATACAAATGTGGTTTTGTATTAGTTTGATTTTTAGTTGTTAAATTTGTGATTATTGAAAGTGGTGTTTTTTACTCAGTAGGAAGCGTAAAAGTTTTTTACTGTTAAGTAAACATAAGTAAAATTAAGCAACTGTATATAATTATCTACTAAACTTTTGAAAATCTGGATAGAAGAAGGGACATTTAGCACCAAGTTCGTCATTGTCCTTAAATCTCACATGATAAAATAATGTACTTGATTTAATACAAGAATTTACAAATTAATTTGGAAAATCCATAGATCGCCGTGTCAATTATGTAATACGTACAATCTGTAAGTGGAACAAATGATGTATCAAATCTAGTTCATAGGTCGTTTTAGTTTTTACTAATTGAAAAAGACATAAAAGACTGCGAATTTCTCATATTGTATTATATTTTGGAATCTTCTACAGAAATTTAAGGTAAGTTTTTATCAGTATACAGTTAAAGTATATCGTTGAGGGAGTCAGTAAGATTCCAGCTCCCCAAGAGCAAGTCTATTTCCCGAGGCGCTTGCGCCGAGGGAAATAGGCTTGCTCGAGGGGAACTGGAATCTTGCTGGCTCCCGAAATGATATACTTTAACTGTTTTATTATACCGATACAAACAAGACATTTGAAAAAAATTATATTCAACACTGTATTCAGTAACAATGTTTAAAAAAATGAAAAAATGAAAAAAAAAAAAAAACGACAAAAACAGAATACAGTCATGAAAGGAATTCCATTTTATCAATAAATCAGTTCATTGTCCGAGTTTTTACCTAGTAAAATCGAAAGTAACATTACGCAAAATTGAGCACGCCATTTCTGTTGTCGTTCGCTTCCAGTAAACTGGTTCTTTTTGATTGATATGGGACCAGTTGACTCGCGATGCATTTCGATTCACTAATGAATATTCAGTTTATTCGGAACATTTTTAAGTTTGTCGTAAGTTGAAAGAAAATGTCAAGCGTTCCGAATAGGTGTGTATCAGTTCATCAAAAAAACGTACTTTTTTGCAGGGAATCAGTCTGTTTTGCAGGGAATCGGTTTATTTACGGTGATTTTCAGGAAATCAGCAAAATATATCGATTTACTTTTATATAGTGAAAAATCAGTAGAGGTATAATAATACTTACTAAAATATACTAATGACTAACATCAACATATTTTTAGGGAAGAGCATATATTAACTATTTTTGCTAATTTTCAGTTGTGTAGTTGACTACTTTTTAGTTGTTAGAAACCTTGCTAAATAAAATTAATTGAAAATACTGATTAAAACTCATCTCTGCACATTTTTCATATAGTAAAATTACATAAAACCATAATAATTAACTTTGAAATAATTTAAACGATATTTATGATATTAACGTAAGTAACGTGCAAGGAGCCGAGCTGGCCCTGGGATCATGAAACTTCCACTGGCGATGTCTTAAGTTTAAGACAAGTTGGCAAGTTTTGCTGAAATAATAGCATTGTAGAAGTAAAACAGTCCAAATAACAATCCAAATAAAATCATTATATAAATAAAATTTACGATTTTGCTTAAAATTTGCAATTTTGCATAACATTTAAATTTGAAAATTTGGTGACTATTTTGTTTCTTCATCAAAATTATTTCAAAAGGTTACTTGAGTAAAGTTTGTGGTTTGGGGGCCTGGCATTGTAGACACTGTTTTCGAGATCCCTCCTCATAAAATGGCTTAAATATTACAGTCTGGTGAATGCAGTGGTCAAACATTTTTATGGGGTGTTTATTATCGAGATTAACTTGATATCGTCTTCAACGTCCAATATACATCCAGATATATATACAAAATATCAATCTTGCACCTTAGGATTTGAATAGTCTATATAAGGTCTCTATTTCAACTGGGGAAATTTCAGTTCTTGAAATTCTTAGTCTTTCTGGATTATTTGTATCATTTCTCGCATATTGCCTGTCACACCCGACCCTGTTTTTCAAATGTTTGCTATCCTTCTGATACGCATTTTAGAAAGCTTCTCTTTTTAAAAACTCTTTGATTCTCCTTAGAAAGATTCTGCAACGATTGATTTTCAATTAATTAAACGTAAACACATATTAGATCAAATTTGTTTTTATTAGCAAAATGACGATCAAATTTTTCACATACACAACATATGTACAATATGGAAAAATAATACTAATTACGTATATAGATCAAATTGTGTCACTGTAAATCAAAGGTGAGGAATCAATTTCTGCACGGAATCTAAAACAAAGGATTGACATCTTAAACCGATTAAATACAGTATAAATACTGTATACAGGGTTATTTTCGCCCTGTGTAATTTTTGCCTTTTCATATTTGGAAACAAGTTTACCCCGTTTTAGATTCTCCCAGAAAGATTTTTGTTTAAAATTGTATACTGTTAAATTTGAATTCGTCCCGTTTTAATTTTGCCCACTTCCAACGAGGGCGAAAGGGGCAAAGATTAAACGGGCGAAAACTTCCCTGTTTACAGTATAGCAAGTGAGTAGATAAAAAGAAAAACATATCATAACAATGTTGATGTGGTTAACGTAATGTATTTATCACTTTATGGACACTTTAATTCTATAATAATTTTAAAATAACTTATCAATAAAATAGGTTTTGTCTGTCCTTTCATCCATATGAATTTCCTTAAAGATGTGGTACTTGGTTGTCACCTTACTTTTGGGATCCACTGTTACCGTCCTTGGACAACGACAACAAACATCATGTTATTTGGTAAGTGTATAGATTTTGAATGATTTCTTGTTATAATCCTGTTGTCAACATGTGCAGAAACTAATGTCTGATGAAATGTCTTATTCACAAACGGATTTTGTCTGCCAGAAATTTTAAATTGTATATTTTTATGATAATGATCGATGTGCGTTCTATCATATCAAGTTTCTGTAGATTTTGTGTTCTCCTGATGAGCGCTGTGTGGATGGTTTATGTCAGCCAATAACTGGTAAGTTAAATAATTAATCGTTAGATTAACTCCTTTCTTCACTACTACTGGCCAACTCATTTTTTTTTTTTATTGTTGATGGTAAGATAGAAAATGATTGCATACATATTGAGTACTTGATGGTTCATCACAGATATCGAAGAAATTCTAAACTAAACTTCAAACTATTCTCGAAAAGCTTTCAGTGAAAGGAACTAGAAAGCGTTATCTTATATAAAGAATTGTAATCGGTTTTTTTTCAAGAATTTAATTATCTATTATCTTGGGTCGACGCAATAAAACAACAATTTTTTTAATGGTTTTTTTTATTTATTTGGCGCTTTTGGGCACGGCTGAATAATATAACAACATATTATTTCGGGCCTCCAAAGCAACGGGTAGGCCCAGCAACAACAACAACATTTCAGTTCAACAACAACAACATTTCAGTTCAACAACAACATTTCAGTACAACATCAACATATCTGGTGACCTTGACCCTGTAAGATGCAGAGGCCAAGGTCAACAAACATTTCAGTACAACATATTAGGTGACCTTGACCCCTGGAGATGCAGAGGTCAAGGTCAAATAATAAAAACTTGCAATGCAAGAATAATATTCACACATCCATGACTCTTGGAGGTGCAGAAGTCCAGGAAGAAAAAATAAAATAGTTTTATTTACACTGAATGCAAGATTTAGAATAATATTCACACATCCATGACTCTGGGAGATGCAGAAGTCAAGGAAGAAAATAAAAATAAAATAGTTTTGTTTACACTGTCACAATATTTACATGGTATTCAACTTTGACCCTGTGTGGTGCAGCGGTCCAATAATGAACCCATATCACATCATAGTTCAAGTGATGTATGCCGCTCAGTTCGCCACAAGACCCCAGTCGTATATTCTTGAACAAAGCATATACGAATGGGGGCGCCGACACTTTACTAGTGGGGGGTCCTGAGCGGCCTGAAACAGCCGTGACCCTTCCTCTCCAGATATCAGTCATTACTGTGAAGGATAAAACTTACATCCATGCCTAATAATTGGCTTTATATCCCCTGAATTGTTTTTTTTTTTCAAGTTTATTTTCTTAACTTGGATAAATGTACCCCATCACTTTCAACTAATCCTGGCATGGTTTTTTGATGTCAGGATAGTGGATTACAGAATCCCCAACTTCACAAACTTTGTTAAAGAAAAATGCATTAAACCTCTTACTAGCATTCTCCATGGCCAGATTATATGAAGAACAATGCTAATTAATACGAGCAGAATATGAGACCATATTAAGTGCACAAGAGGAAATTGAATCTCTTTAATAAATTTCAAGTATTTAAACCTGACATTCTTTAATTTTCTCACTGTTGTTTTCCCTCTATGCATAATCTGAGATGAAATCCCCAATTCCGCACTTTCCCCAATACGAAGAAGTGGGATTTTTAGTCCCAAAACTCGAGATTTAAGACCTAAGGTTTGGCTAAATTTGAAGTAAAATGGTACTTAGTGAAAGGAGATCCGGAAAAATTGACAAAATAGTTGACCCCTTGGGTAGGTCTAATTTCTAAAAACCTTTAAAGATTAGTGCAGAGGCAAGTTAAATCCTCTATGCCATGCATCTCCAAAGTTGTTTCCCTTCCATATTGGTAGGTCTTTGATTTATTTATTTTTTTTTTAAATGTGTCGTCAGATTGAGTTACTTTAATTTTAATCAATATTTTATTATGTAAGTAACATTACATAATTGGATTGGACATCAGGCATGGCCTATATGAGTTTCTGTATTGGCAACAACTCGATCTATCTGAGGATTCGTCGGAGACTGCAGGTTTTTTCCTAAAAAAGGTTTGAGTATACAATAGAAAATGCAGTTGAAAATAATTAATGATATCTCATATGAATTTGTACATACGCAAGGTAAAATTTTAAGAATCTGCTTTAATATAGACCTTTTAATGGGCAACCTACTGTCAATGCAGTGAGCTGTGCTTTTTAACCCCTGTAACAACTTTTAACTATGAATTCTTCTGTTAGGCCTATGTGACCTTGAAGTTTGCAATTATAAGAAACGGAAGCTAAGTTAGGACGAACTGTCGAAAACACCAGGCCTTTAATTGACCAGTGTGCAACAAATCTAAATATCAAACAACAAGGGGGAGTCAAATAGTATTTAATCCTTGCTGCAAGCAGCAGCTGAAGCATGCTCTTACGCCTAATTAATAAGCCTTGCTAGTGTTTTCAGAAAATGCTGCCCCTAACAACTTGTTTAATTTATGCTAGATATGAGGTTCTGAAATTCGATTGGTACAGGTTGTGGTCATGTATGTGGTGCAGCTTGCAAGAAACATTGCCACTGCTGACGAAAAATTGGATCGGCAATACTGTTATAATTAGTACGGAAGTGAACAGCACGAAAACCTAAATTGTTTAAAAGCAATCTAACACAAATGAATGAATTAATTTCATAACTCTACTGGATTTTGAGGACTGTATGTTCAAAACCGTAACCAATGCCTCATTATCAATATAAAACCGTATTCTCCTATTTGCATGTTGAATACCACATAAACTCACAGCCAAAACTACTGGAATAAGATCTAGTGTTGTCATGCGATATATTTGAATTACTGTAGTCACCCATTCACGTGGCGAAGGGAAATAGCACCATTGCCCTCAAAAGTATGCTCCACAACCCAGATGTGCAGAAACGGCACTATCTGTATACATATCTAAAATTTGATTTGACGACCAATCCCTTTCTTGGAAATAAACTTGACCATTAAATTGCCCTAGGAAACTTAAGCATATATCTTGCTTCATTTCATTGTCTAACATAGTATGATGGTAAGGCTTAGATACCCCCGGGTTGAATCAAACAATCTCTTAACAAACTTGTAAGAGAAATTGAGCTTCTGCAACAATGACTATAACTGCCGTAGAACTAATAATTAATGTTCCTACAGTATGGACGTCAATTTGATACATTTTTCAAGAGGTATTCTGATCAGCATTTGCATTGTTTCATTTTCTAAACCTAGTTTAACCTACAAGACAGTGAGTGGGATAAACCGTTTTGTCATCAGTTAAGGGGAACCCCCAGTTGAATACAAACCCCTTGCGATGTTTGCATTAATTTAAGAATGACTCCCTTTCTTTATCTGCAAATATGAAATCATCTAATAGATGTTTTTTTTTTTTTTTTTTTTTTTTTTTTTTTTTTATCCATTGCAAGAATATTTGAATTTCTTAAAAGCTTTGTGTGAGAGATGGAGATGCCTTGACGACATTTATCAAAGTAATATATATTACCTCAACTTTGAATACTAAAAGGTCAAAATCACCAGGGAACGTATATAGAAACCTAAAGCTGATTTAATATCCATTTTTACAAAATATGCACCCTCACCAACCTTGGCCAACAAATTATTACTATCAAAGGATGTATAATAACTGTGAACTTACTATGTTTTATATAGTGATTTTCACTGCTGTCTGCAGGATATGAAAGGTGCGTTATCAATCGCCACCCAGAGTTATCCCTCTTTGGTACCACTCCCACTGGAGATACTCTGAGATTACATATGGGTACCCCCCCCCTTAATTCATTTTGTTTGTTGTTATTATTTAATTATTAATATTTTTCCTGCTTTGCATTGATAAGCTGAAATTAAATTGATATTTTTTATATGTAACATTGGATTAGAGTTATAAAGTCTGAACCCCTGAGAAAAACCCATGCACTCAACAGTTTGTTGCTACAGGTTTGTTTGGATAACGATCAGCGTTATAGCAATATAGGAATTTTAATTGGTATGTTTCCTACTGCCAAATTATTTTCAGCTATTTTACTTGTATTTTTCGGATGTGGGACTGAGGTTTTTGCTAGGAGTTTGGTGGAGCTTGATGTCTTGTATATGGATTTCTATATTGTAAACTTATTGTGGTTGCATGGGCTTGGTTCGAAAGGAGAAGGTGCGTCCGAATGAGCTACTGGTATTCCATTTACCTGGGCTCTTCAAAAATTGCATTGTATGACTGTGTGCATGCCAGGACCACTTGTACAAGTGCGCATGTACTGTCACAGATTTGACTGCAGGACCCCTTAAATTGAAATCAACGCTCGTTTTGTTTGAGAGTGTTGAGTCTGGAGAAATTCCAGTCGATAACTAGGATTCACGTATGACAACAGTTTTAAATCAATTCAGGCCCAAGAAATAGGAGGGTCTATAGATTTTCGAAGACGATACTGCGTGACGTATTCAAACCCCATGCGAACTGTATGGACAAACTTAGGATATCTATTGCTTTATCTGGATGGGCAGATATATAAATAGATGCAAACAAGAGCGTGACGTCCATTTTTCAATTGGAAATACTTTTTGAGACATTTTCCTTTGGTACAATTTCTCCTGTGCACTTTGGGTTAGTTTTTAATCCGTGCCCCCCCTCTCCCCCCCCCCCCCCGGTCCGTTTGAGTGGAAGCAGAGACTGTAATTCTACAAGATGGAAACCTGTAGACTCTAGTTTGAAAGTTGGTGTTAACATCAGTGAAATAAAGTAACATTTTACTGTTTGTAACGAAATAGTTATATATACTTACCTGTATTGTTCTTATTTATTCATGCCGTTTTTTTTTATTATCAATTGATTTATTTTTAGTTAAATAAACAGTCATCAGTTACAAAGTAATGAAGCAGAAAAGAGTCCATTAGCCATAAATTCACAAGAAATAGAGTTATAAAATTATTATCGAATACTTTAAATTTTTTCACTTGAGACAAAGATGGTGGCTAGCACATGGTGATGCAAATAGATAAATTGAAATGAATCTCATCTGATCTAAATTTAAACCTTTGTTATCGAATAGATAAGTAAACAATACGAATTCATAAAAATAGTAATAGCTATTTCTAAAATCTAAACTTAGCCATTGTTTTCTCAAATTTGATTAACACCAACCTTGCAACTAGCGTGTAACCGGCAAAGAGAGAGTTTGCAGCACGAGCACCTTTCTTTATATAATTGAAAGTCAGATAACTCGTGCTGAAACAAGGAGAGATAACTGCGCCAAAAAATATTGCGCTGCCAAGATAAAGGCATCTTATTCGCATATGGGCGAGATAGATGCTATATTATTGCTAAATAAAATGGTTCATTTTTAGCCGGGCTTATTGCTCAAAGAGCAATTGCCGGTTTATGTGATCCTGTTCAAGGCAGGAAGTTGACCCCATAGTCTCCATTTCAAAGTTACGAGTAAAAATATAGTTCCTCTTCTCAACCGCTTTTGAGATAATACAAACGCTAAATAAAGCAACAAAAATAAAGTTTTATCTTTATAAAACATTAGTAGTAATGACTTTGAAAACTTCAGTTCAAAGTCAAAGAACATTGTTCATTAGCGTAAGAATTTTTGATAATCGGTGTTATCGTAGTTCTCTACACATACGAGGTAAAGCAGGATAGGGAACCAGACAGGCCTGTTTGTTTACATTCAGCTGCGGTACCAGATTAATTCTGATTCCGACAAAATCGGACCGTGGTATTAGGATCGAAAAACTCACTGTCAGTGTTTTATCATTTATATTGACAGTTTTAAATAATTTTTTCATCAGAATATAAACGTATGATTCATGTAAGAAATTCTTTCTACTCTGTAAGGGAGCCCGGCTCTCTGTACTTCTGAGTACTTTCATAATAAATTGTTACCGTTCTTTTTTCGATACTGAGAGCATATAATGTTAGCATTTTCAATGTGTAATATTTGAACATACTCTTCAGTAATATTAAATAAAACGTTTGCTTAAAATATTGATCTCTTTTAGTCTTGTAATTCTCAAATTTTTTCTGTATTTTGTATTAATACCATGTGATTATTTGTTCTATGATTGCATAAAGGTATTCTCGATCCAGGCTTGTGAATGAACTGTCTTACGATTAAGATATATGACCATGTCCTTTAAAACGCTTTATAATTTAGAAGAAACATGCGGTGTTATGAACAGTGAAAACAAAGTAACGGATTCATTATGCATTAAACCAAGAAGGATTGCTTTTAAGCAGAAACAAAAGAAAAACAACAGCCAAATCTTCGCCAAACAAGTAATGTGCAATTTCATTGCGATGCATGCAGTGAGCTCTATCGGTGACATGTTCGTATGGAGGAAATTCGAGTTAAAATCTACAACCTTATTGAAATTTAAAAAAAAGTTATTTACTTGCACTATTTACGATGTTGGTGTTAAGTTATACATTTGCTTTCTTGATTTAAATATATACTGTAGCAATTTAAAGCTTTGTTCTTAATTTTAGATGTAATGTTCAAACGTTCCTTAGTGTTTTGAGACTTGGCTATTTAGGAAAGATAACTCTTGAAAGTGGACTTTTTATACCAAATATTTTATAAATTGGAATGTTCGTTTCGTTTAAACATTCTTCATTCAATTTGTCACATGTAATTCATTGAAATACATTCCTTGTCTCTTCAGAACTCATTTTCTTAATGTTTTATGCACAGATTAAAAAGATAATGACATTAATTGTTTTTTTAGCAGAAAATTATTTTTTCTAATAAAATTGATATTAGGTATTATGAGGTATTTCCACTGTGTATACTTTTCTTAAGAAGATGCCCATCATTTGACACTGAAAGTTCTGAAAATCTGGTAATAATAAACTTGAAATAAAACATTTCACTAAAATTAGACAAAAGCTAAAAAATTCTCCAAAAAATATTTATGATATCAATACTTCGTTCTTGATATTTGACATCTACATTATAAGCGGTGAAGTAATGTAATCTAAAATAAACAGTGGATGTATTGAGCCACCTTAAGTCTTTTTCGTTTGTCGCGTTTTTACGTAAATTTTTACCGCAAAGATCGTTGGTTTTACATTCATATATGTTTGTTACGTACGTGGTCGTTGGTTTTGCTTTAATGTATATTTGTTCTGCGAAAAGGTCTGTTGATTTTGCATTGTATATCATTTGTTAAGTTTTTATGGTTATTGAAATTAAAATAATTGTTTGTTTTCTCATTATGGTAATTTTTGCCCTTTCCGCTGCCCATAATACAGTATATTAGCAGGTACTAAAACAAGGTCATTCATATCGATTTTATGTGTCTAATTTTCTTTGTGTTTCATTGGTGATAATTAAGATTTTATTAGATAAAATTAGTTATCTGTGTCAGACTTACAAACTCTTAACTTTGATGGTGCTCATTTTTCCTTAGTTGGAATCAGAGAGATTAATTTTTTTATATCAACACGTACACTATTTAACAACTGTTCGATAATAATACTAATTACTTTAAGCCATACTATAACACAATTCCTCTTTTTAAAGTGTTCATATTATTTGAAACATTTTGCAACTGTAATTCTCTTCTACTTATTAAGATTATTATGTACCTCCATATTAAGAAGAAGTCTGTAAAAAAAAATTCTGTGCTAAAAATAGACCACGTGCTGCTATCCATCAACTACTTTCATGGTTCTTTACACTCATTTTGAAGACAACAATATCTTGTTTTGAACTTGAAATTACCATTTAAAAGTGCAAAATGTAGACATTTTCTCAACAAACGATTGTAGAAAGAACACTAATGCACACTTTGCATATTTTTGGATTTTTAAGGCTCTGCTGAATTCTGTAGCTGCGCAAATCTAAGAAGCATAACAAAAGCATTTTTCTGCAAAAGTATAGACATATATGCACAACATTCATTCAATTATGCATATTTATTGTATCTTAAAACTTAAAATTTGATCAACATATAATGCATTTTAGCCATTTCAAGAAATGTTTACATTTTGTTGTTTGGTCGGACATCCCCCTTAATTTGGAGCCACTGATTTGTGTCACTGTAATTGTATCCAAGTATCTATACAGATAGAATTTTAGATAATCAGTAGATATACATGTAACTAGTTGAAATAAACAAGTATCTGGTCTAAAGAAGGTTATGTTTACCTGTAAGTAATAAATACGGTATTAACCTTTCAATTATTAATTGTTCTTTTTGGAGGAGGAGGATATGGGATGATGTAATTTCCTACAGACTCTAGATTCATCCAGCTTCCATTATACTTTTATGACCCCCCATCTCCAAAACTTAATATGATCTTATATCTTTTACAACAATGGTTATATTATTTCATTTGTAAAATTAAGATTGAGCATCTCTTAATTAATAGCATAGACGCAACTCAACACTAACTCAAGTCATAGCGTAAAACCTGAGTTTCTACATTCTTGTTTGAAGCTTACAAATCAAACATAGAGTAGAACGGAGAACATCCCATCACAAAACATTATTGGATGAAGTTTTATTGTGAAATATAATTATACCCGCACTTTCTAAAGAAAGTTCGGGTATATTGTTGTTACTCATGTCCGTCCGTCCGTCCGTCCGTCCGTCTGTCACACATTTCTTCCCTAAACTCCTCTTACATTTTACACAGTAGGCTAATCATCTTTTGGGAGATGGTTGGTGGTGTCATGTAGATGTGCAGTAAGGTTAAGGAATTTTGATTTTGCCTTGGGGGGTCAAATGGGGGTCGAAAAATGACGTTTTTTATGCAAAAAGCCTCGTCTTCCCTGAACTCCTCTTACATTTTACACATTAGGCTAATCATCTTTTGGGAGATGGTTGGTGGTGTCATGTAGATGTGCAGTAAGGTTTTGGAATTTTGATTTTGCCCCGGGGGGTCAAATGGGGGTCAAAAAATGACGTTTTTTATGCAAAAAGCCCCGTCTTCCCTGAACTCCTCTTACATTTTACACAGTAGGCTAATCATCTTTTGGGAGATGGTTGGTGGTGTCATGTAGATGTGCAGTAAGGTTTTGGAATTTTATATTGCCCCGGGGGGTCAAATGGGGGTCGAAAAATGACGTTTTTTATGCAAAAAGCCCCGTCTTCCCTGAACTCCTCTTACATTTTACACAGTAGGCTAATCATCTTTTGGGAGATGGTTGGTGGTGTCATGTAGATGTGCAGTAAGGTTTTGGAATTTTGATTTTGCCCCGGGGGGTCAAATGGGGGTCAAAAATGACGTTTTTTATGCAAAAAGCCCCGTCTTCCCTGAACTCCTCTTACATTTTACACAGTAGGCTAATCATCTTTTGGGAGATGGTTGGTGGTGTCATGTAGATGTGCAGTAAGGTTTCGGAATTTTGATTTTGCCCCGGGGGTCAAATGGGGGTCGAAAAATGACGTTTTTTATGCAAAAAGCCCCGTCTTCCCTGAACTCCTCTTACATTTTACAAATTAGGCTAATCATCTTTTGGGAGATGGTTGGTGGTTTCATGTAGATGTGCAGTAAGGTTTTGGAATTTTGATTTTGCCCCGGGGGGTCAAATAGGGGTAAAAAAATGACGTTTTTATGCAAAAAGCCCCGTCTTCCCTGAAATTCTCTTACATTTTACACAGTAGCCTAATCATCTTTAGGGAGATGGTTGGTAGTGTCATGTAGATGTGCAGCAAGGTTTTGGAATTTTGATATTGCCCTGGGAGGTCAAATGGGGGTGGAAAATTACATTTTTTTGCAAAAAGTCCTGTCTTTCCTGAAGTCCTCCTTAATGTTACTCAGAAGCCTAATCATCTTTTAGGAGAGTTAAATATCTTGAAAATTATGTAAAACATTAACATTAAAGAGTAAAAAAACATTGCAAGCTGGGAAACATCTTGAATTTTTATGAGTAATTAATGTACAAATGTCAAATGTGAGAGTCATATCTCATCTCAATCAAAAGTTATAAGCAAATGCAACATTTTTGAAAAGTAGGTTAGGCTTCAAGGTCAAGGTCACAGAGTAAAAGTCATGATTCATTTGGAAAGATCTTATCACAGGTAATAATATACATCCATTATAATATGAATGCCCTAACTTTTCTCTTTCAAAATGATAAATTTATAACAATTTAATTTTTTTGCAAGTAGGTCAAACTTCTAGGTCATATGTAAAAAAAACCATGCTATTATCACAGGTAAATACTAGTACATACCGGTAAGTTTAATATGAATGCCTTGTCTCTTCTCATTCAGTAGATATGACCCTGATAACCAAGGTTAATTTTATTCAGACAGAAGAACAGTCTGACATACAAATGTACATATTTCTATATGAATTGCATGGGTAAAATTGGACCAGTGGTTCTAGAAAAGTTAAAAATGTAAAAAGTTTTCAGACAAACAGATGGACAACATGTCACAACAGACGTTATATGACAAGGAAACCAGAAAAGCTCAAATGAGTGTTTTGAAAGGGTTACAATATGGTTGCAGTACTTGAAAAGCTGGGTTTTTTTTCATGCAGAGATATGCATGACCAAGATATTCATGTTTTATATTTTCTTTAGTAATTTGTTTGTTTGTTATGAATACATATCTCATTGGAATTTTTCCGCCATATGGAGACACCACCAAATAATAATGAAGACAAGATGTGTTTGTGAAACACTGATGTCCCTGTCTGGTAGCCTATGGCGAAGGTTGAAGTTTCTCAAATATATGTCAAACTCAAAGGTCAAGGTCAAAAGGTTCAATTGTTGGTATCAGAAAAAAGTCTTGTCATAAGGAATGCACATGTGAAATAAGTAATCCCTAGTACTTCCTCTTCAAAAGTTAATTGCCAAGGTTAATTTTTTAAGTGGTTCAAACTCTACGGTCAAGGTCAAACATATTTATACCTGTTGACAGTTCACAATGAATACACATGTTAAGCATGAAAGCCCTAGCACCTACTGATCAAAATTTAGGCCAAGTTTAAAGTTGGGTATTTTTCTTGTAAAAATGTGTATTCTAGGTCAAGTGATCAGAGGTAAAAATTAATGGTACCCAAATAAAGGTCTTAATTGTCACAAGAAATAAACCTATAAAATGTGGAAGCCAATTGTATAGCCCATCCCACTTAAAACTTATGGGCAAGGTTATAATTTCTGCAGACAAATATACAGACATAATATAAACACAAGAAACAAAATATGTACATAATTAGTCAAATGGAAAAAAATATACTATTTAATTGGAATCACAAAATAGATCGTTATTTCAGGGATAGGGAGAGGGTAGGGAGATTGGAACCCCCCCCCTGGAATTTCCTTTGTTATTTAAACAAGACTATATACTGAAGCAAATAAAAAATGATTTTGGACATCCTCCCCCTAACTAAGAAAACATTGGGGGTTTTTTTGTTTATTTGTTTTCAGTGTATGATTTTTTTCTCCTGCTTGTCAGGAAATTCTAGGCATGAATATTTTGACTGAGATGTGAACCCCCCTCCCTACTCCCGAAAAAAATTCTGGATCCGCACCAGTATTGGCAGTAACTGAATGTCACATCGACAAGGGGAGATAACTTCACAATATGACATTCGTCTAGTGTGGCATGCGATGATCTTTTACCCTTTTTGAACTTTAACCTAATCGTTTGGGTTTATTTTACCCCCACTATACTTAAACTTGTACTTACCGACCTCCATAGGTCCTGTAAACTTCATGAAATATAAATCCAATTATAACACAAAATGAATTAATCCAAAGCACATCATTCTGCAGCATGTTATAATGATATTCCATTCGGAAAACCTCCGTGCCGTCGATTCCGTCACCTTATCAGATGAAGTGGGAATCGGCCCAGGTGTACCGAATGGAGTTTAATCTAAAAATATGATAATGGGTGACGCAACGTGATGTGATGTAGAATTTACATGTTATGTCAAGAACAAATTTTAAATTAATTCATAACAAACACTGTTTTATCAAAACTGTTCCGTCTAGCCTATTCCCAAAAGTATGTACTGTGTGATTGTGGTGTCGAGAGGGGGGGGGGGGGTTGTTAAAAAATTTAAAAAGGTCCTATTATGAGCAAAACATTTATCAAAATCTAATTTACATTATTAATAGAATTCAAACTGGTATATAATGAATTAAGCATGTAAAATAAATATAAGAGGTTCTGAGTTTATAGGTCACAGGGCCGGTCTGAGAATTTCATACTCAGTTTGATGAATACATGTAAATCATTGGTGTCGGAAGCAAATTCAAAGTGGGGGGCTAGGAAAAAAAATTTTTATACCTTCTAAAAAAAACCTGACAAGCAAAAAAAAAAAAAAGAAAAGAAAACGAAAACATCAATTTCCCAAACACAAAAATCCTATTTCGGGGGGTGGGGGGGGGTGGGGGGGTGGGGGTGGGGGGTGGGGGGGGTTGAATTCGAACTTCAGTACCATAATTTTGTTTTCTATACACTACCTTTTTCCCATTTTTTACCTACATGTATACTGCCATGTGTCTGTGGAAAGTGGGGGCGGGGGCTAAACCTATGAAGCAATGTTCAATATCTATACTAAGTATATGTTTGGAAAAAAAGCACCGGCCCTAGCTCCCCCCCCCCTCCCCCGGTTCCGACGCCTATGTAAATTATAGAATTATTTTGACTTTTTCCTTGGAAAGCCGGCCAATATGTAGGAGCGTGTTTTAGAGGCAAACACCTTAGTGCGGGTATTACTGTCTCATGACAGCATCTAGTTCATTTTTTTTTTTACAGGATGAGGACTAAAATAGGCTTTGCCTTCTTTTTTAATGCCATGCATTCATTTGTAAATAAAATTTTGTATAAATAGAAAGGAGAAAATGTATGACTGGACTGGGATTGAACCATGGATCCCTGCATCACTAGTCAGGTGCTCTACTAGCTGCAGATCTGTAGCTCTCTGAAAAAAAATATATTGAAAAACTGGACTATCAATAATTTTTTTGGAGAACTACAGATCTGTAGCTAGTGCTCTACCGACTGAGCTACCCAGGCCTATCTATATACATGTACACAGTCCACTCCAGCCATACACTTTCAATTTCTTCTTTAATTTCCTCTTACAAATAAAATCATGTTACAATAATTAGTTCAAAAATTGGTCTCAACATTGAAATATAAATAAAAATATGAGATGAAAACAAATGAAATATTTCTGTTACTCATTGTATTACTGAAAACTATTATAAAATTAATGTTAAAAATCCCTTGACACAAATTTGTATTTTATCTTTTCATCTGTCACTTGAACATCACCGTACTTTCTATTTTACAAGCCATTAATTAAGATAAAGTGGGGTGGGTGTTACCTTAATTTTTTTTTTAGACTGAATGATCTAGTTTTATTTATACTTGTAATGTATACATTACATGTGCATGTAACACTTATCTGCTATTTCATGTATCCAGGCAGGCATAGGTATTATTGGAATCATAGTGCCACAGGCTTCAGCAGTTTGGAAAGTGTGTGTGTGTGTGTGGTCGGGGGGGGGGTAATTTAAAAGAGGGGCCAAACCGAAAAGTATAAGCCTAATTTTCCATGTAAGTTATTGTATTTTTGTGATGACCCCCACCCAACCTGTTCCAATGTTTATGACGTGTCACCATCCTGCCCCCCCCCCCATTTGTATCTCTAAGAACTAACTAAGTTTTTTTTACTTACAGTCAGTTAAGAAGCGTTCTCTTCGTATTCATCACATTCATACGAAGCCGCCATGCTGACGAAGCTGCAGTTGCAATTGCAATTACTTTGAGGTTTAGACTTGCTGATGGCGCATTTCGATTTCCGGAATGAATCGAAAGTGAAGAACCCCACCCTGTACCACTTGTCATTTAAAAGTTTTTAAAACTCATTGAAGGAGTCACCGAATACTTTTGCAATGAATAGATTCCAGAGTCCTCTCAATTAGTCAAAGACTTTGGTGAAGATTTCATGTCAGCTACGGTTTACGGTTTCAAAGGAGTAGCGATAACAAGCATTTCTTGCGAAAGGGGCAATAACTTTGAAAGGGGTCAAAGTTCAAACATGGGCTGTCGTTTTTCGGAATAACTTTTAATATCCAATATCAAGAACTACAAAGTTTTTCGATAAGTCTTGCGGTTTCAAAAGTCCGGGAAGAAAAATAATAATAATAATAATTTCAAAGGTCTTTCCACAGGAAGGTGGAAAGCAATAATTAAACATAAGCATTTCAAGTCTTTCCACAGAAAGGTGGAAAGCCCTAATAAGGAATGACCTTGACCTTTGACCTTGATCTAAATTTGAAGATCAACGTTTTTAAAGTAGTAGAAGACATTGTTTAAGGTTTCGCATCTCTACGATCAATGGTTTCGAAGGCATAGCGATACTAAAGTTTCAGGGGCCATGTATAGTCTACTTTTTGGTTTAACACTAGGAGACTAATTGTTCACTGAACAATTAACGGCTTTCCACCTTTTCTAATTTTTCATGTCATTTGAATTTTTTTAAAAAAAAAAAAAAAAAAAAAAAAAAAAAAAAATGAAAAAAGTTTCTCCAGCTGGGCTTGAACCTACAACCCTCAGTTTGTAAGTCAGACACGCTAACCATTGAGCCATCAAGTTGTACACAAGTAAGCGTATTTTGTAAACTAATTTATTTTTTGAAGGTGGAAGAGGATACCTGTAGTTTCGTAGGAAAGTACCGGTCAAATTTCTTAAAAAACTGAGATCTTGCCGGTTTGATGTGATATTGTATGTAGGAAAATGATTAGAATAATTATGGGACACATTAGCAGTGAAGCAATGACACGTAGCATATATAGAGTCGTAAAAGCGAAAGTAATACACGTGGTCAGTTGCAGAGGAAATTCAAAATCCCGGAAAAAAAACAGTGAGTGAGTCATGGACTTTTTTCTACACTATATTGTATAAAGCGGGGTATCTGCAATTGATTTAACCTATCTAAATTGCGTGGAAATTTATTTGATATGAAAAATCGCTATTTCCGAGATTAAGATTTAAATCTAAATAAAATTAAAATAAATTCCATACACCTAAGAAAGCAAGAATACTTGGTATTAAAATGTCGTAATAGAGCAGGAGAATCGAATGATATTAACAATAATTGCAGAAATAATTAATACGAGTTTTAATTAATTTTTATGCTCAGCAATAACTAAATTTCAGACAGAAAAAAAATGCAGATTTTGCCGATATTCAGTATAATTTCAAAATACTTTAGAGACTCACCTTCAAACTCTCAGGACACTTTCTTTCAGGTCTATTCTTGCTTTTATTACGAATCTTATGCCGATATTTCGTTTCATTTGACTTGTAGACATTTTCTCTAAGTTGGTGTTGATTTTCTTCTTAAAGGGGGGGGGGGGGTGTTAATTTTATAAGCATTTGTTAGAGTGATGGTTGTGAATACCTCCACGACCTTTAGCTTGATTGTGACCTTTGGTTCAATGGGGTCAAAGGTCAAGGTCATTTATCAAGGTCAAAAGTCAAGGTCATGAAAAGAGAGAGAGGTAAACTTGAGATTAACACTTGAAGCTGAATCTAGATAAAGGTAATGAATATTTCTTTATGACCTTTTGAGTAAGGGTCAAGGTCAGAGGTCAAGGTCAAAATCAAATTTCAAGGTCAAAGGTCAAGGTCATTTGAATTTTAAGCTCAAATTGACAATTTCTCTACTTTTCCAATGACCTTGACCTTTGACCTTGACCTATTTTCAAGGTCAACGGTCATAAGATCTCATGCACTTGGTCCTATATCTTTACCACTTGTCATTTAAAAGTTTTTAATTTTTCTTGTAAGCTTTAAAACTTTCAGGGGCAATAACTCATTGAAGGAGTCACCGAATACTTTTGCAATGAATAGATTCCAGGGTCCTCTCAATTAGTCGAAGACATTGGTGAAGGTTTCATACCTCTACGGTTTACGGTTTCAAAGGAGTAGCGATAACAAGCATTTCTTGCGAAAGGGGCAATAACTTTGAAAGGGGTCAAAGTTCAAACATGGGGGGTCGTTTTTCGGAATAACTTTTAATATCCAATATCATGAACTACAAAGTTTTTCGATAAGTCTTGCGGTTTCAAAAGTCCGGGAAGAAAAATAATAATAATAATAATAAACATAAGCATTTCAAGAGGTCTTTCCACAGAAAGGTGGAAAGCCCTAATAAGGAATGACCTTGACCTTTGACCTTGATCTAAATTTGAAGATCAACGTTTTTAAAGTAGTAGAAGACATTGTTTAAGGTTTCGCATCTCTACGATCAATGGTTTCGAAGGCATAGCGATACTAAAGTTTCAGGGGCCATGTATAGTCTACTTTTTGTTTAACACTAGGAGACTAATTGTTCTCTGAACAATTAACGGCTTTCCACCTTTTTTAAGTTTTCATGTCATTTGAATTTAAAAAAAAAAAAAAAAAAAAAAAAAAAAAAAAAAAAAAAAATAAAAAAATGAAAAAAAAAAGTTTCTCCAGCTGGGCTTGAACCTACAACCCTCAGTTTGTAAGTCGGACACGCTAACCATTGAGCCATCAAGTTGTACACAAGAAAGCGTATTTTGTAAACTAATTTATTTTTTGAAGGTGGAAGAGGATACCTGTAGTTTCGTAGGAAAGTACCGGTCAAATTTCTTAAAAAACTGAGATCTTGCCGGTTTGATGTGATATTGTATGTAGGAAAATGATTAGAATAATTATGGGACACATTAGCAGTGAAGCAATGACACGTAGCATATATAGAGTCGTAAAAGCGAAAGTAATACACGTGGTCAGTTGCAGAGGAAATTCAAAATCCCGGAAAAAAACAGTGAGTGAGTCATGGACTTTTTTCTACACTATATTGTATAAAGCGGGGTATCTGCAATTGATTTAACCTATCTAAATTGCGTGGAAATTTATTTGATATGAAAAATCGCTATTTCCGAGATTAAGATTTAAATCTAAATAAAATTAAAATAAATTCCATACACCTAAGAAAGCAAGAATACTTGGTATTAAAATGTCGTAATAGAGCAGGAGAATCGAATGATATTAACAATAATTGCAGAAATAATTAATACGAGTTTTCATTAATTTTTATGCTCAGCAATAACTAAATTTCAGACAGAAAAAAAAATGCAGATTTTGCCGATATTCAGTATAATTTCAAAATACTTTAGAGAACATATTAATGATGCTAAGACAGTTTGTATATGTTAAGAGACAAAAAAGATATAAAAAGAGCTTGCTTTTAATTTTGAATCCTTGACCTTTGACCTTTACATGTTTCATTTGACTTGTAGACATTTTCTCTAAGTTGGTCCCATGTTGATTTTCTCGTTTCAAAAATTTTTAGGGGGGGGGGGGGTTTAATTTTAAAATTGAATTTGTTAGAGTAACTCATTGAAGGAGTCCACCGAATACTTTCGCTTGATTGTGACCTTTGGGTCAATGAGTCGAAGACTTTAGTGAAGGTTTCAATTTCCTGAACGGTTTACGGTTCCAAAGGAGTAGCGATAACAAGCATTTCTTGCGAAAGGGGCAATAACTTTGAAAGGGGTCAAAGTTCAAACATGGGGGTCGTTTTTCGGAATAACTTTTAATATCCAATATCATGAACTACAAAGTTTTTCGATAAAGGTGGAAAGCCCTAATAAGGAATGACCTTGACCTTTGACCTTGATCTAAATTTGAAGATCAACGTTTTTAAAGTAGTAGAAGACATTGTTTAAGGTTTTGCATCTCTACGATCAATGGTTTCGAAGGCATAGCGATACTAAAGTTTCAGGGGCCATGTATAGTCTACTTTTTGTTTAACACTAGGAGACTAATTGTTCTCTGAACAATTAACGGCTTTCCACCTTTTTTAAGTTTTCATGTCATTTGAATTAAAAAAAAAAAAAAAAAAAAATGAAAAAAAAAAGTTTCTCCAGCTGGGCTTGAACCTACAACCCTCAGTTTGTAAGTCGGACACGCTGACCATTGAGCCATCAAGTTGTACACAAGTAAGCGTATTTTGTAAACTAATTTATTTTTTGAAGGTGGAAGAGGATACCTGTAGTTTCGTAGGAAAGTACCGGTCAAATTTCTTAAAAAACTGAGATCTTGCCGGTTTGATGTGATATTGTATGTAGGAAAATGATTAGAATAATTATGGGACACATTTGCAGTGAAGCAATGACACTTAGCATATACAGAGTCGTAAAAGCGAAAGTAATACACGTGGTCAGTTGCAGAGGAAATTCAAAATCCCGGAAAAACAGTAAATGAGTCATGGACATTTTTTCTATACTATACTGTATAAAGCGGGGTATATGCAATTGATTTAACCTATCTAAATTGCGTGGAAATTTATTTGATATGAAAAATCGCTATTTGCGAATTTCAGCCGATTCATATTTAAATCTAAATAAAATTAAAATAAATTCCATACACCTAAGAAAGCAAGAATACTTGGTATTAAAATGTCGTAATAGAGCAGGAGAATCGAATGTTATTAACAATAATTGCAGAAATAGCCAATACGAGCCTTAATTAATTTTTATGCTCAGCAATAACTAAATTTCAGACAGAAAAAAAATGCAGATTTTGCCGATATTCACTAGAATTTCAAAATACTTTAGAGACTCACCTTAAAACTCTCAGGACACTTTCTTTCAGGTCTCTTCTTCCTTTTATTACGAATCTTATGTCGATATTTTGTTTCGTTTGACTTGTAGACATTTTCTCTAAGTTGGTGTTGATTTTTTTTTTTAGAGGGGGGGGGGGGGGTATTTTTTAAGCATTAGTTAGAGTGATGGTTGTAAATACCTCCACGACCTTTAGCTTGATTGTGACCTTTGGGTCAATGGGGTCAAAGGTCAAGGTCATTTATCAAGGTCAAAAGTCAAGGTCATGAAAAGAGAGAGAGGTAAACTTGAGATTAACACTTGAAGCTGAATCTAGATAAAGGTAATGAATATTTCTTTATGACCTTTTGAGTAAGGGTCAAGGTCAGAGGTCAAGGTCAAAATCAAATTTCAAGGTCAAAGGTCAAGGTCATTTGAATTTTAAGCTTAAATTGACATTTTCTCTACTTTTCCAATGACCTTGACCTTTGACCTTGACCTATTTTCAAGGTCAACGGTCATAAGATCTCATGCACTTGGTCCTATATCTTTACCACTTGTCATTTAAAAGTTTTTAATTTTTCTTGTAAGCTTTAAAACTTTCAGGGGCAATAACTCATTGAAGGAGTCACCGAATACTTTTGCAATGAATAGATTCCAGGGTCCTCTCAATTAGTCAAAGACATTGGTGAAGGTTTCATACCTCTACGGTTTACGGTTTCAAAGGAGTAGCGATAACAAGCATTTCTTGCGAAAGGGGCAATAACTTTGAAAGGGGTCAAAGTTCAAACATGGGGGGTCGTTTTTCGGAATAACTTTTAATATCCAATATCATGAACTACAAAGTTTTTTGATAAGTCTTGCGGTTTCAAAAGTCCGGGAAGATGGAAAGCCCTAATAAAATAAGCACCTTTCCACAGAAAGGTGGAAAGACCTTAATAATAATAATAAACAGAAGAAAATCCTTGATCTAAATTTTGACCTTTGACCTCCTAAACTTGAAGGTTATTTAAAGTAGTTGAAGACATTGTTTAAGGTTTTGCATCCCTACGATCAATGGTTTTGAAGGCGTAGCAATACGAAATTTTCAGGGGCCATGTTTATTCTACTTTTTGTTTAACACTAGGAGACTAATTGTTCTCTGAACAATTAACGGCTTTCCACCTTTTTTAAGTTTTCATGTCATTTGAATTAAAAAAAAAAAAAAAAAAAAAAAAAAAAAAAAAGTTTCTCCAGCTGGGCTTGAACCTACACCCCTCAGTTTGTAAGTCGGACACGCTGACCATTGAGCCATCAAGTTGTACACAAGTAAGCGTATTTTGTAAACTAATTTATTTTT
>NW_026929807.1:0-3973 GCF_032062105.1 Saccostrea cuccullata | reverse complement strand
TAATTTCAAAAAACAAAAAATTTTGTTTGCCTTTGTGAAGATGAATGTTGATTTATTCATCTACATGTAATGATTATATTTTCATGAAGTGATATAAAATATTGATAAAAATTGTAATTCCAAAACGTTGATCTTTACTAAAAAAATCAATCAGATTTTTAATATTGTTTGTATTGTTATACTGTATACTATAATTGAATTTAATTAAATCTATATTAACAATACACAAAACTCTCGCATTTATAAATAAATACGATTTCATACTTGTATGAGTTGATACAAATTTTGAAATAACATGTGTTTCCGCTTGGTGAACATAAATGAGATCAATAATTTTCAACAAATTCATTCACGATCGAAGATCCTCACATCAATAATCAAATAATACGAAAATGCTTCTATTAGCAGGTAGAATACGTGTATATTGACTGAAAGTTTAAGTTTAAACGCATTAGTTACGTTCAAAAGAAACTAATGTACACATGTACTAGAGTCTTTATGTTTAGTGGCGTGTTTCGTATCGTTAAACCAATTTTGCATTGCTTTTGAACTTTGATGTTTTGACAATACTTGTAATTTTAAAAAATATACAAAGTTGTCATAATAATGGATAGTTGTTTTCAGTATCTGTACCAGTGTGTACATGTAAGCACTTTCACATTGAAATTTTAGGGTGCTTTCACATATGCAACACATACTTCATCTGTGAATACCCACTTTCTAGCCACCATGAATGACGAAGGTAAATTTTAATATGTAAGTCAACATGAACAGGTAAATTTTTGTTTTGGATTGAAAATTTTGATTTCTAAAATTTAAAAAATAAAGTCTAATTTCATTTTGTCATTCTATGATATTCATTCATACAAGTTTATAAACATTTGATTATAAATTTTGAAAAATAAGTGTTTGAAACACATAATACTTATGATGCTTAAATTATTCATATAGACACATTATTTAAACATGTAATTATCTATCGAAAATGCCTGAGATATGGAAAACTGTTTTTATAGACTGCTGTTGTTTTTCCCAAACTGATAAAGTATGGGGGTTAGAATTTCATTTCTCAATTTTTCAGAACTTTCCAATTATCTACATCATATACATGGATGGTCAAACTCACTGGATGGTTTATCAACACTCCCATGACTCACAACAGCCTTGGGGAAACTTTTGCCCTGAGTAACTTTTGCAGTCTATTGTCTCCTTTTTTTTACAACCCTGGCAAGCCATGAGGTATGAATCTATGAAAGCCATAAAAGGAATAAATTTAAAAAATTTTATTAAAGTTATTTAGAAGTTTTCAATTTATAAATAACTGTTCCTAAAGTTTACAAATTTACGTATAACAATTCCAATTCATTTCACAGATTATCAATTTGTTCTCTAAATTACACAAGGTCTATCTAGTTATTATAATTCATTCTTTAGTTTAAATGATTATTCCCGGAATGTAAACCCTTCCCATGATTTCGTTTAAATTATTTATCTGTAACATATCGGATATGGAATACATGTTTAAAAAATAAATATTGTAGTATTTTACACCTAAGTTTTATACATATTACGGTCCAAAATGAGAAAAATAAGAACATTTTCAATCATGTGCTAGTACTGATATTTGTACAACAAAAAATCTTAGAGTTTTTGTTATGATATTATAATTGAAAGTCCTAGATAGAAAAAAGTGAATATGGGTCCTGTGTAATCATAATATTTCTGAAAATAAATATAGTTGAATTAGTTATGAAAGAGGTTGGAAACACTTTGCGTGACAAAATAAATAGAACGCACTTATTGATTAAAAGGTTGGATGTTTCTGTACATATTGTAATGAAATTCAAGAGCACAGATTCCAAATCATAAACTACGTTGTAACAAATCAAAGAATTTCGAATTTCAACGTAACACGGGAAAATTTTTTTTTTTCCTCCTGTTTAGCATCCCAACATATAAAAAATTGGCATTATGGGAATCCTAAATTTTTAAATTTTGATTAATTAAAATTTTTAGGAAAAGGAAAAATAAGGGAAAACATCAATTTTCAAAAAAGTAAAAAATGGATCTAAAATTAAAAATTTCCAATTTCCCAAAGGGGTTTACTAAATCTCATCGATTTATAATTCGAGATTTTTAATTCACAACCATTTAGGGATTACTTTTGTTATTCAAATTTGGGAATCTGAATTCAACGGGAATTGTTTTAAAGTTTAATAATTAAGATTGATTTGTTAAAACTTAGTCTTATTTTTTTGGGCAATTTTTAATTTTAAATTCACAGATAATTCAAATTATAATAATTTGGCGTTCTAATTTTGCAGAACCGGTCTTTCCAACCCTTTCATAACAAATCTTGTACGCATTTTAACTTGAAATCTTTACAAATTTACGAAAACTAGGGTAAAACCCGGGGATTTTTGATCGGCTAGGAAAATAAAATTAAGAACCCTGGGGGAATAAAAAATACATAAAATTTTTTCAACTGTTATTGGGAAATTTATTAATATAAAAATAAAAAGAAAAAGCTCGTGTTGTTGAAAAATTATTTAACCCTTTTATAACGGGATTTTCGTAAAACCGGAAGGAAATTTTAACTGTCGAAAATTGCAAATTTCCAAGAAAAACTTACCGAAAAGAAAAGGGGAAAAATCGGCATTTAAAATTAATATAAAATTTAAAATTTTAAGATGTAATTATTTTTTTTATTTTTTTTAAAAATAAAAATTTTGGGGGGCTAGTATTTTGAAATTTCAGGGCCCGACGGGTTTTATTTAAAATTTGTAAACTTAAAAGGGGGTAAAATCTTTGGCTAAAAGTGCTATTGAATACAAGCAAGATTGTTATTGTGTTTTTGGAAAAAAGTAAAAAATTTGGAAATTGTTTAACAACCTGAAGGAATTAATTTTTAATAACAACCCAAATTGATTTTTTTAACGTTTTTTAAAAGGGGCTCTTTAATTAATTTTATAAAATCGCTGATTTTAAAAGGCTAAAATAATTAAATTTTCCTTTTTTGACAATTACTTTTTGGAATTCAACATTTGGGAATTGTACAGTTTTTACATAAAATTGTTCAAATCATACATTGTATATGTAAACATCCACCATAATCGTGGTTTAAACTTTTGTTAAAGAAGGGGTGTTTAAAACTCTTCCCATAACTATTCAACTATTTTTTTTTAAAATATTATGATTACACAGAACCCATATTACTTTTCTATTTAGGACTTTCAATTATTTAATATAATTAACAAAAAACCCTCTAAGATTTTTTGTTGTACAAATATCAGTACTAGCAATGGATTTGAAAATGTTCATGTATTTTTCTCATTTTGACCGTAATATGTAATAAAAGGTATGTAAAATATTACAATATTCTATTTTTAAACATGTATTACCATATCCGATATGTACAGATAAAAAATTTTTAAGAAATCATGGGAAGGGTTTAATTCCAAAAACAATATTTAAACTAAGAGTAATTTGAGGGAAGGGATTGTAATTGGAGAATGAATTGGCAATTTGTTATAAAATTGTCAATCCAGAAAACGGATTGTATAAATCGGAACTCGGTTTATTTTTAAAAATTTTTTAAAAATTCTATGTCCCTTATGGCTTTCATAGATTCATACCTGCATGGCTGCCAGGGTGAAAAAAGAAGGAAACAATAGACTCAATGTTACTTCAGGGCAAAATTCCTGGGGCAAGGCTGTTCTGACAGGGGAGTGTTGATAAACCATCCAGTGAGTTTGACCACCCATGTATTATGTAGAAAGGGGTGTCTGAAAAAAGAAAATGGAAATTTTAACCACATACTTTATGCAGTTTGGGAAAATAAAAGGTTAAACAGTTGTTCCATATCTCCATTCATTCAAATAGAATTATTGTTTAAATAATGTGTTTGTATGAATAATCAAGATCATAAGTTTTATGTGTTTAAACCTTATTTTTAAATTTAAAAAATTTTTAT
>NW_026929806.1:0-39114 GCF_032062105.1 Saccostrea cuccullata | reverse complement strand
TGTAAAATGTTTTCAGACAAACAGATGGACGACACGTCACGACAGACGTTATATGATAAGGAAACCAGAAAAGCTCAAATGAGTGTTTTGAAAGGGTTACAATATGGTTGCAGTATTTGAAAAGCTGTTTTTTTCATGCAGAGATATGCATGACCAACATATTCATGTTTTATATTTTCTTTAGTAATTTGTTTGTTTGTTGTGAATACATCTCTCTCGGGAATTTTTCCCTCATATGGAGACAGCACCAAATAATAATGAAGACAAGATGTGTTTGTGAAACACTGATGTCCCTGTATGGAAGCCTATGGCGAAGGTTGAAGTTTCTCAAATATATGTCAAACTCAAAGGTCAAGGTCAAAGGGTTCAAATTGTTGATATCAGAAGAAAGTCTTGTCACGAGGAATGCACATGTGAAATAAGTAATCCCTAGTACTTCCTATTGAAAAGTTAATTGCCAAGGTTAATTTTTTTTAAGTGGTTCAAACTCTAGGGTCAAGGTCAAACATATCTAAACCTGTTGACAGTTCACAATGAATACAGTACATGTTAAGCATGAAAGCCCTAGCACCTACTGATCAAAATTTAAGCCAAGTTCAAGGTTTGGTATTTTTCTTGTAAAAATGTGTATCCTAGGTCAAGCGATCAGAGGTAAAAATTAATGGTACCCAAATAAAAGGTCTTAATTGTCACAAGAAATAAACCTATAAAATGTGAAAGCCAGTTGTATAGCCCATCCCACTTAAAACTTATGGGCAAGGTTATAATTTCTGCAGACAAATAGACAGACATAATATAAACACAAGAAACAAAATATGTATAATTTATCCAAAAAAAAAAAAAAAAAAATGGAAAAAAATATACTATTTCAGGGACAGGGAGTGGGTAGGGAGATTGGAACCCCCCCCCCCTGGAATTTGCTTTGTTATTTAAACAAGACTATATCCTGGCGTTACCGGTTTTCGATAGTGTAAAACTTTAGCTAAAAATTTAATCTAGGCATTAATGTTTTTCTCACCTCAATTATTTATGTATTATTAGTCAACAATACATAAATTTATCCAGACATTTATTTGTACTGAAGCAAATAAAAAATGACTTTGGACATCCTCCCCCTAACTTAGAAAACATTGACCCCACTATCATTGTTTTTATTTTGTTTATTTGTTTTCAGTTTTTTTTTCTTCTGCTTGTCAGGAAATTCTGGGCTGGAATTTTTTGACTGAGATGTGAACCCACCTCCCTACTCCCGAAAAAAAATTCTGGATCCGCACCAGTATTGGCAGTAACTGAATGTCACATCGACAACGGGAGATAACTTCACAATATGAAATTCGTGTAGTGTGGCATGCGATGATCTTTGACCCTTTTTGAACTTTAACCTAATCGTTTGGGTTTATTTTAACCCCCCCCCCCCACTATACTTAAACTTGTACTTACCGACCTCCATAGGTCTTGTCAACTTCATGAAATATATAATCCAATTATAACACAAAATGAATATTAATAGCCATTCTCTGTAACCACTTGAACTTTGTTGCCACGCATGGTCACCGATTTTGATGAAACTTCACCCATGCATAGTACTTGACACCAGAAACAAATGTCAAACAAAACTTCATTGCTATGTATCTCGGTTGCTATGGCAACAGCCGGAAAAGTTTGAAAAATCGAGATTTTCAGCCACTTTAAATCTTGACTGTGGCTTAATAAAAACTAGAAAAAGCAAACAAACTATTCTCACAAAAACATGACACATTGATGTCACTTATACTATAAAGAAACTGTTTAGAATATATCTCTAAGTAAGTGGTAACCAAGGGTACATTTGAAATACATTTAAAATGCTTAAATATGCTGAAAAACACTCCGTATTCACTAATGGTAGGTGTTACATGCTCAAACTCAATCAACGACTTAAGAAAACAATGAAAATGTTTGACCTTAAGTATATAAGTGTAAGGAATATTATTCTATAAATAACTTTTATGGTTGCCATGGTAACACAGTGTAACCATCCAAAACCAGTAACTAAGATTGGGTTAATGCTACTTTCTTGAGCAAAAACATAAAAATTCAAGACTGGCAAATATGCATCCTTAGGACCTTGCATCACCAAATACATGAGAAAAATTGGGTATAATTGCTACTTTGCAGTGTTTCCATGGAAACAAAGTACCAGTGCTTTAAAGTGAATTATTTTTCGCTGCATTAAGAATTAAATTGCCATATAATCAAGAAACAAATTAAAGGACTCACTTTGAATAGTACTTATCTGTTAGAACTGAAGTTGAATATCATATATTGATAAAATTTGATGAAGAATACAACACTGTTGCTATGGTTACCAAGAAGGGAAAATGTTCGATTTTGTGAACTTTATATCAATATTAAATCCTGTGTGCCAACTTCTTGCATCCACTTAGAGATTGGATGATAGTCAAAATTAAAAGTCAGGTTAGCTGTTAATAAATACCAATCATAAAAGTTTTGGGAATCTACATTTAAGGGTACGTATCCAAGGAAAGAAAATATTTTTCAGGTTTTTAAGCATATATTTTCTGCTTATTTCCATAGCAACGCTCTATTTAAAGAATCTAATCTGAATTTTTTCAAATGGGAAAACTAGGAGCACACCAACATCTTTAAAAATTGATCATTAGTTATGGGGAAATGTGCTTTTTAAAAAGGTAGGATCAGATTTAAAAATACAGATTGTTACTTTGAAGGCTCTCTTTGGTATAAAAACCTTGGCAACCATTGCCAACCAATATGAAATATCATATTTTGTTCTTGGTATATGTTTCAAGGCTCTTTTTTCTATTATTTGGTCACATTTCATCCTATAATTGCTTTTTATTTTTACGTGTATGAATTTATAAAATTCAATGAATTTTTTTTTACTTTTGAATACTTTGTTACCATAGTAACGTATGTAATAGTTGATTTACCAAACATGTTTATCATGCATTTGAGACATCTGACCTTCAACTTTTGGAAACAGTCATTGTCAATTGTTTGCTTTGCCGCAAATGTTAACTATGGGGCTCTAAACATGTTAAAATATGCCATTTTTCGAACTTTAAGATATGTTGCCATGGTAACTATAAAGCATAGCAACCAATTTTTGCCTGATTTCAGTTTAGGGTATCAATGACTTTTATCATAGAGAGTTTGGAGAAATTCTGAGACTATGCGTGCCACATCTCCTATATAAAATTTCAAATCATTACAGAGAATGGCTCTTAATCCAATGCACACCAGACTGCAGCATGACACTGCTAATGCTATTCCATTCGGCAAACCTTTGTGCCGTCGGTTCCGTCACCTTATCAGATGAAGTGGGAATCGGCCGAGGTGTGCCGAATGGAGTTTAATCTAAAAATATGATAATGGGTGACGCAACGTGATGTGATGTAGAAATTTACATGTTAACATGTATAGTACAAGAGCAAATTTTAAATTAATTCATTACAAACGATATTTTAACAAAACTGTTCCATCTAGCCTATTCCAGAAAGTATGTGCTGTGTGATGTCGAGGGGGGGGATTAGTAAAATTGAAAAGGTCCTCAGCAATTATGAGCAAAACATTTATCAAAATCTAATTTACATCATTAATAGAATTCAAATTGGTATATAATGAATTAAGCATGTAAAATAAATATAAGAGGTTCAGAGTTATAGGTCATAGGGAGAATTTCATACTCAATTTGATGAATACACTGTATATGTAAATCATATAGAATTATTTTGACTTCTTCCTTGGAAAGCCGCCCAATATGTAGGAGCGTGTATTTAGAGGCAAACACCTTAGTGCGGGTATTACTGTCTCATGACAGCATCTAGTTAAGTTTACGTCATACTTATGTTCATCCTTTTTTCGAATTTGTTTTAATAAAACAAATTCTGTGAATGTAAAGATTGCTAAAAATATTCGAAACGTAATTCTTTCGCAAAATTAAAACGAATGTTCTTTAAAAATATTTTATATATGAAAGATGCATTCGCGTAAGTGCTTTATATTATATTTTATTTCATTATTAGTCTTACTATCGCATGCATTTCTGCTGCTGTTCCAAATAAAATCAGCACAACACTCACTTTCTCCATCCTTCCTATGTAGGAATAACAAATAATTTAAGGTTAAATAGTGAGAGAGAGAGAGAGATTTTTTTGAGAAATGAGAGAGAGAGAGAGAGAGAGAAGTAATTTTAGAGAGAGATGTTTAGAGAAAAGTAAACCTCAAACTCGAAATAAAATGTAGCGATATTAATTTTTGCGATCTCAATCACTTCAATTGAAAGAAAAACTATGTCAAATTCTTCCGTTTACGATAAATAATATAAATTGGCTTTGAGAGAAATGAAGTCTTGACAAGTCATGAACAGTGTTTTTGTTTTTTCAAAAGGCAATGATACTGGTGATTTTTGGACCATGGGTCAAAATATCCTATTGAGTTTTGTTCAATATATATTAGGTTGTTGATATTTTAATCAATATGAAAAATAAAAAAATATATATAAAACAATACTTACACTTCTAAACATCCCATTCCATTTTCATTTGCTCTTTCTTCATTGCAAAACTGTACATGAAAAAAGTGAGTACAAAAACATAAAACGACAATCCAATCTCTCAATCCGTATTATATCTAAATAGAACCAAACAAAATTATTGAATTTAAACTTCCTGTTTATACAAAAATTCATTTTCGTCGAATCAATACAATATGAGTTTGTTATCTTGTTTTTATAGAGTCTTTGTTTGCCTCACTGCAAATATATTTTCAAGTAATAAAATATATACCTTGGTACATCGATTAAAGAAAAAAAAATATAATTTAATACTTATCTTTCAGTGATAATGTTTAATTTGAGAACGAATGATAGAAGTATCATGTTGTTCAAAAGAGTGGAAGAACATGATGTGTTTAATTTGTGAAACACTGATGCCCCCTGTATACAGTAACAGTTTATGACGAGGATTGAATTTTCTTAAATGCATGTCGAATTCCAAAAGTCAAGCTAAAAAGTGTTGGTACCCAAAGGAATGTTTTACTACAAGGAATACATCTGTGAACTATGAAATTCCTATTTCTTACTGTTCAAAACTTATGAGCAAGATTAAAGTTTTTTAAAATGTAGGTCAAACTCTAAGGTCAAGGTCAAAAGGTAAAATTTTTTTTATACCAACTGAAAAATCTTTTCACAATAAATACTTGTACACATACGAAGGGTGAAAGCTCTAGCTTCAACTGTTTAAAGGTTATGGCCAAGGTTAAAGTGTGGTATTTTTTTATGAACGTACGTCAAATTCCAAGGTCAAGGTTAAGAAGTCAAATTTGGTGGTAACCATAGAAAGTTATTGTCAAAAGAAATTCACCAGTCAAATATGAAAGCCATGATAGTTCCACCCACTCCATAGTTATTGTCTGGGTTAAAGTTGACAAAAGACACTCAAACCAACAGACAGACAAACAAACAGTCAGGCAGACAAGAAAAAAAATCCAATATACCCCAGAGATCTTTTCATCCAGGGGCATACAATTTGGGGACATTGATGTAAATTTGAGATAATGGTCAAAATATTCGATTTTAGATTCAAAACGACCTATATTTTATCTAGACTTGTCGAATATTTCTTTTTTTACAAAGACATAGAGTTGGCATTCCATAAATGTTATAAAGGTAATTCTCTTAGTAAAAATATATGAGGCTAATGTGAAACTTATTACAATGTGAAGGACAAGATATGGTTACCTGAGCCTGGCCCCTTATTCGATAAAAAATTAAATCATAGTTTCATATTGTAGAATTGTGCTAGTTTGTAGATAAGTTAAACTGGTGTTGGTTTTAAAACCAGCACTAATTTTGATTCAAACCATACATGGAGGCCACAAGAAGTTGCAGAAATAGGGCATTTTCCCGAATTTTCTCAATTCTAGTTGAATTTCATTATAATTGATTACATTGGGGTCTATAATTTTACACACTTAAAGCGAAAACGCTTACACATGTATAATGAATTGACGATCACAACAAAGTCATTTTCATAACAGGTGACTTTATTTTATATTCAAGACTTCTGCTGTAAATTTACAGGAGGTGACTCTTTTAAGATAATGTTAAGAAATCAGAATAAATCAATAACATTTGAAGTATATTTTCATTTTAATATTGAAAAATATTCCGTAAATGTATACTCTAATCATTGTGATATATGGAAGTAAAAATTGGTAATGACTGTATGTACAATACTCCATTTTCTCGTTTGTTAAAATCATATTATCTGGTTCACATATTTTAACATTTGTATATATGCAGGTACATGTAATGGTGTTGCGTCTTGACATCAAATTGCATTTAACAAAAATATGAACCTTTCCATTGATTTAAGTCAGAAAAGAAGCACACAGTAGAAATATATACTATGAAAATCTATGGTAGTTCATTTCACTTCACACAGCCTTTTTACAGCCCTGCAAGGAGAATTTATATCATTAAAAATCTTACAATTAAATCATTTACAGCTTCCTGATACATACAGGCATTCATAAGTATATTTTTACATTATTGAATTACTCTGCATAGTCAGATTTCCCTGAATCTATGTGTTACAAGTACTGCAGGATAATTAAGAACATATCTTGATGTTTTAGATAAATGTAATAAAAGCAACCACTCAATGAAAAAAGAAATTAAAGATTGTACTAAATAAAGTATCAAACCGCCCGGGACTTTCTTTAAATTGATTCATTTTGTACTATTACATGACCGAAGTGCAAAAGCCTATTTACAAAAAATCAGAAAATGTTTTTGAGTTCGACAATGTTGGATTTGTTAGGATAAAGATTTCATTTGTTGTAACAATGGTTTGCATTCTAATATCAGTTATACTGAATTAAAACCGGTAACTCAGTTTCGACATTTAGCGCCTGTAGGTAGTATTCATGAATTCCTTATAAGAAATTTAACAAGTTAGTTATATCAAATTTCATTCGTTGTAACGAATTAAAAAAATATAACTGAATGAATTCAGTTTGTTACATTAAATCAGTTCAAAGGAATTTAATTCGTTTTTACATTTTTAATGCGGTTTTCATAAAAAAAATGTTAATCTAGAAATTAAATTTGTTTTTTAACAAGTTCGACAAATCATTATATTGAATTCAAAAATATTTTGATAGTTCTTAAATGGGCTTTCGTTCATAAATTATACATACCGAAATAAATTTCGGAGAAGTCTTACACATTAACATTCTGGGATACTTCAAAATAGGTATTTCTTTCTGTTCTAATGTCTGCATAACAATAAAATAAAAATCATATCAATTTTTACCATACAGTTTAAAAGAAGGAATTTGTGATAAGTGCGAGGGTCATAAAACAATACGTAGGCAATGTTGCTGTTCATTAAATTATTTCTACCGAAATGTTTTAAATGTGAAAACATTTCTCTTGTCTGTGAATATACAACAATATAACAATACATTTTATTTAAGATAAAATATTTATATTTTTGAGCTTTATTGAGATATATATAAGGTTGTTATTTGATCAAGTCCTTTTACGCCCGAAGTACGTTATAGTAGATTTGAGCAAGTAACAACTTCATGCTATATCCCAACAAAACTCTAAAAAAAATATGTTATTTCTTACATTCATATCTAATTTGTATTTGTTTAAGAAAAATCGAAGATTTACAACTTTGATTTCTTTATTTAAGTTTAAAAGCTTTTAGAAATGAATAATTCTTATCATAAGACTGCTTGATATTACCCGTAGACATTCGCCTAACGAGAATATTCCTACCAAAACGAATGTTTTTTAATAAAAAAACAAGGGGTCATTATTCTACGTGGTCATTTTTCTACAATGCACACGGAGAAAAACGACCCCAAGGCCATAATTTCTACGAAAAAGGGGGTCATTTTTCTATGTAGAATATTGATCAGGGGGTCAAATTTCTACGTAGAAAAATGATCCCCGGTCAATATTCTACGAGGGTCACTTTTCGTCGTTACACCGGCACTTATATCGTGCAGTTTTTTCTTGCAGTTTAATTGTCATATCTTAGCTATATATTCATTTTTTTTTTGGATAAGAAGCTCATAATTTTCATAAGTCTTTCTCTGTATGCTACAAATACCTTAAAAGAAAGACATGATTTTTACTCATTGTGTCCTTTTAAACTACTCTTGTGAAACTGCGCAATTATGTAAAGATAAAGATTGTGTACCTTATATTTCTGTCGTACATGTTTGAAATTAGAAAAATCACTAGTTGTACCTCCAAGATAAAACTTGGCTCATAAATGATTATAATTTAACTTCCAATACTTACCATTTTGATTAAAGTTGGTTCTCCAATATACACATAGAATTATCATCAGCAGTACCACTGGAATGCTAATACCGAGTGAAATTCCCAAAAATTCTGTTCTATACTCCTTTCTAGTTATCTCCAGCTCATGTCTACGAAATATTTTAATATATTTTAATAATAATCATGTGATGCATGTTCATGTATATATGAAGTTCCTTAAACTTGATTTTTATTCATTTTCGTTGGTTCTTCTTTAGTATGAATGCCAATAAAAATGTTAAGTGAGTCGTTCTTACGTTTGATTCCCTGGTCTTGAAACATCTTCTGTTGTATAGGAAACATTTTGATTTCTTGTTGTTATTTCTGAGGTTCCCATTGTCGTGGTTGTAATTTTGCTATAACAACCCCTGTCTAAAACAAAAGTAAGTGATAGATTTAAAGGGGATGCAAAATATAAAGCTAGGAAAAGACCTGTCTTGTCCTGCTATAAGTTAAAATAATTCATAGTTGATGTGTACAAGAAAGAAAGGCCAAACGAGCCAAAAATTCCTTACAACATGATATTCTTCTGAGTCAAGGTTCAGAAATATAAAAGAAAAATTATTCTTGTTATTAAAGTCATGAGAGTGATAATAAAAGATTAGTTATATCGATAAGACTCTGTTGAGTCGTAAAAAGAAGGACAGGGGAAAAGAAAATCAGTGCAATCACTTTTGTAGATTTTCCGAATGCTCCTTAGTCCGACGTTAAACTCTGTACATTTTCCCGCTGTAAGTACAGAAAGAGACCGTAAAATGTTTTAAATCTTTAGAAAGAATGAAGAATAAATCGGTGGAAAACTTAAGAAATATTGTGAAAATCTTTTTTTTTTTTTAACTACTTAAGGATATTTACATAATATATCGAAAAATTCTAATGTCACGATATATAAATGTAAAATGCAATATAATTAAAAAATGTTTATCTTTTTGGTGTATCACAAACTTACATTGAATATAACGCCAAGGGGCACAAACTTCAACAAGTCTTGTCATATCATCATTTAGGACACAATGGTATTCGAAGAATCTGCAGGTCTGATTGTACTGGAGACAATTTTTCTTAATGACAGCAGCCTGATATTCCTGAAAGTTTGTTGGGCACGCTGAGACATAAGCTATGGTTCCCAGGGATTCCACGCATGCGTTGCTAGGAAGTATTCAGCAGATTCCACGCATGCGTTGCTAGGAAGTATTCAGCAAAGTGCTCCTCTTGGTAAAGTTGTATACAACATTACGAGTGCTTTCTGTAACAATAATGATTATTTTGATACAGAAATTGTAAAGGGAAAGCCGGTGTTATTAGTTATCTTCTGGGTACGTTAACTCGAGGATGTATGAAGAATTACCCCGGGTTGCCTTTGGTCTCAGGATGTATGGATAACAACTAAGAGTAAAGCCCCATACACACTTGATTACACCTAGACAGCAATTTTTTGGCAAATATTACCATATAAATTCTCCTTGAAAACAGTCTAATTTATGCCGAATGATTCAATCTACTACGTACCCCAATACATTTTGATGTCATGTTGTTTGCTCTGCATTGTAAATTCAACCCGGGCGTTCGAAAACTTACACTGGCTTGCTAAGCAGTTATTATAATTATCGTGTATTACAAACTACATTATATGGAAAATACATTTTATCGATATTCATGCTCTTAGTATAATTTTTTAAAGAAACTGTGAATAATGTATTAAATTTTGTAAAGGTAGTACTTATCACTGCAATAGTTAATATATGACAATTGGGTATAACATCAAAGATGGTAGAAATATATGCAATAATTTCAGGCAGATATCCATTAGTTTCCAAAAGAAACCAGTTATAGTAACCATGGTTGAAATGAAAGATTTTATACTCAGTCATTGAAAGCAAAAGTAATTATAAACTAGATGCGATCTCGTTGCGAGCAACGAGTAGGTCTTCCGTCCGAATTTTCGATAAGATGAGATATGACTTTGACTATGATCTTTGATAAAACATCATGGAATCATGCCTTTTCTCTTTTGATTAAATCCTTTTGATTTAGATAATATCATCAATGCGTACTTAATTTGCACATTAATTTTTTTCTTTTTTCTACTTTGAGAAACAACCAAAACCAATTAAAGAAAACTTGCAAGGAGACCTTGGATTATGAATGTAGTTTGACACAGAATTGCAACGAACCTACGACGTGACAATCCAAGTATCCTTACACATTTCATTGCTCCTTATGTTACTTTCGTTCAAGCAAACGCTCAGCTGCCCCTGTTAACCGCTATTGCGAAATGTCGGAATTGACAGAGACCGCCGCCATTTAGTTCCCGCTTCAGATTTTTGAATGTTAATATCTCGAGTTTGCATTTATAAATTTACAAACGAATTATATATTCAGCCTAATAAGAAATGTTTCTATCAACTATACTAATATAATTTGAAAATATTGAAAAACAAAAAAGTTAAAGACGAGAGACTTTTGGCCCCTCTATGCCCCTAATTTGAAGGACTAACCCCGTTTACTTGATATCAAATGAAAGGTCTTAGTATATTGGACATTTTTTATTATATATGTCTTAACAAAATATTAACAGGTAAAAAGATATAAAAGAAAACGTGTCAATTTTTGCGAGATGAGTATGAGGCTATTTTTCGAGCCCAGGCGAGCGTCGATGCCTTCTTACCTGGAAAGCTCTATATGCAAAATGTCACATCTACTATCCTTCCTCTACCTTCACTGAAAATCTCAAGTCGATATCTTAAGTCGTTTAGGAGGAGATCTCAGGACAAGCTGACCCTCTAAAAATCAGTAAATCGTCCATATCTCACGACCGGAAGTGACGACGTACTTACGAAAAATTTCCGACAAGGTTCAGATAAATATCTATCAGATCTGAAAATTTGGTGAGAATCGGTCCAGCCGTTTCTGAGAAATCGCGTGCACAAAATCGGTAAGAAAAAAAAAATAATAATAATAATAATAATAGGGAAAAAGAAACCGAACGAAAACAAAAAGGTCTTCCGTTGGAGACGGAAGACCTTAATAAGACAAGCTTTTTTTCAGAATCTGTTGCTGAAGGGGTCTGATAAAGAAATAAACCTCCTAAACCTTCTTTGAATGCCTTTTATTTCTTTTTTTTTCAAAATTCACACCCAGTCAACAATATTTGATCAATATTTTTAAATTTAAGCACTAAGTGTGCTTTTTTTATTCACCGACCTATTTTTTTTACACCTGTGAGACGGAGGAATTCATTCAAAAACTTCTACATGAAAAGAAGATGTATTTTTGACAGTAATCCCCCCATTTGGCAGCATTTGGCGAAATTTAAAGTTTCTTAAAAGTAAATCAAACTCAAAGGTCAAGAGATACCACATGTTTTTTAATCCAAAGAAATGATTTATGTCAATAAATATACGAGGGACGTTATATAAATAATGTCATCATGACGATGACATACAACATAGAAATCATGTGCCATTTAGCTTGACTTTCTCTAATTATTAATTCTTTAATGAGTTGATAACAATTTATTTGACCACTTTTCATCACATGGTTCCATTGTGAGAAGCTGGAAAACAAGGGCTAGTCGAGACACTGCATTTGAAATGAATGGTCAAGAATCAGTAAACTAGAGTGAAATTAAACGTTCCATTAAAGCTGTTGTAAAACTTGTTAGAATCTCAAAGATACATTTATACTAGCTGAAACATGTGAAATTTACCATGTCTCTTTTATACACGCATGAGCAGGTGCATTTCAATGAACAAAAATGATATACCCGGTAATGGGCATCAAAAATGGTACCGTCCTTGGCGACAAGGACATACATGTACAACAAACGATGTATATTTGCGAAAATTCAACAAATTATCACTGAGTATGTTTGATTGACTTTAAGACACATAGCAAATTTGATAGACATCATTTTGGGGGTTTTTCACACTGTTTTAAAGAAACATGTGATGGTAAAAAAGTATAATACTCAAAGGTCAACCAATATTTTGAAAAATTAGTGAAAACGACATTGTGTAGGAATACGTAACTAATTATTTCAAAAATTAAAAAATGTACTTATCCATGTTTGTCTGAAGTTCAAACAGATAATAAAACTTGAATCCATTTTGCTTTAAACCCTAAAAACAAATTTACAATGAGATAACTTGACAAAACAGCAAAGGCCCGAAAAGAGCAAAGAATAGCAAGAGCACAAAAACAGTTTTATATGCTATTTTCTTCAATATTAGTGGTCTTGTTGTTTAGATTCTTATCGGGGGAATTATTTCACTTTCCGGAAGAGTCTAAAAAGCAAACATTTTGCAAAAAAGTGAAAGGTCTATGAGAGGAAGGAGTCAGAGTGAGGAATCCATAATCTTAAATTTCTTCATGAAAGCGTCCAAACACCAATACTATTCGCCAGCACTTTCAACCTTTGACTTGTTTCATTTTCAAAACTTGATAAAACACCTTTCAGAAAGAAAAAAAAAAGGAAATCATAAGATCTGCATATTCAAGTATACTAAGGGTCATACTCAAGAATGTGTTCTAAAACAATTAGAAATTGAGTAAAATGTTATGAACCTGTGTTTTTATTAAAAGAGACTACTTTAGTTTAATCAATAAGACTGTTTTTTTTTGTTTCTATCCGAGCACCGATGATATTTTATTGAACGTTCCTCGTACCTGTGAAATATGAAAGCCAATGCACTAACCATTTAATATTCATAGCCAAGGTTAAAGGTCACATGAAATACGCATGAAAAATATTCAAACCTTAGCACGAAGTTCAAAAAGGTCAAAGGTCAAAGTTTTTCAAAAGTAGATCAAACTTCAAGGTTGACGTGAAAAAGTCAAAATTGTTGGTATCAAAAGTAATGTATTTTCACAACAAAATATGGCTGTGAAATATGAAGGCCCTAGTGCTAATTGTTCAACAGTTATGTCCAAGGTTAAACATTTTTTTAAAAGTATGTCGAACCCAAGGTCAAGGTAAAAAAAATATTTATATCCATGGAGAGGTCTTGTCACAAGGAATTCAGATTTGAAATATGAGAGTCCTATCTAGTATCAATTGTTCGAATGGTATGTTTGAAGTTAAAGTTTGGTAATTTCTAGCAAAAGTGGGTCAAATTCCAAAGTCAAGATCAAGAGGTCCCCAAAGAAGGCTTTTGTGTTCTTGTGACAAGAAAAAACATGTGAAGTATGAAAGTCATAGCTCCAAGCAATCAAAATTTGTAGGCAAGATTAAAGTTTTTAAGGACGAACAGAGAGCTATACAAACAGACGGGCGGTCAGGGCAAAAACTATATACCCCCAAATTTTCGAAAACGGGGGCATAAAACACATGAACACGACCATAATTTTTTTCCTAAATAATACAATATCAATACATGTGTATATATATATATCGTCAGAATTTTGATTATGTTCACAATATTGATACTTTCTTAAATATATTTATTTTTTATGCTGCAACTTAGGAAAGTAAGTACAATACCCTTAAAACACGATAACATGCTGTTTTCTTATTGTTATGAAGGATCTACATCTATCAAATATACGTATACATTACCAAACAAATAGAGTGAAGAGTAGCTTATGTGAGGTTCTAGCTTCCTAATCCCTTTTGATAAACACTCGCCATATTTTTTCCTCCTTGGAGATTTAAAGCAATGTTAGTTTAATGTGTTTAGAGAGGAAAAGCCTTGAGGCAAATAATTATTAAATCGGACAAGTAATTGCCGGGGACCAGTTTTCATTGAAACTTGTCATTTAAACAGTGTAGAGACCTTGGATTTAAGAAGGAATGACGAAAATATGTATTATGCTCCACAAGAAATATATCATAATAAAAATTGCAGTAAATATAAAAATGAAACAGATTTTATGAGTTTGCAGTTTTAGTCTGACAAAAGATAACGAGCGCGAGCTCTACAGATAAAAGTAATTAAAGAGGCTGATCAATAGGAATTAAACTTTTAAATCGGACGGTCCCACGAAATAGATCATGGGAATGCAGCTGCTACTTGCTTGTTTATGAAAAAATGTATTTGGTTAGGGTGAATAAGGAACCAATGGTAATGAAGTGACCAGAGGTCAGATATTTGAATAAATTAGCTACAACAAATAATATTTAAAGATTATGCAAAAGATTGGAAAATATTTTAAAAGTGCATTAAAAGTTTAAAACGTTCTTAGGGTCAGAAGTAACAATAATTAAATTCAAATTAAGATTTAAAGTAATTATTGCAATTTTCGAGGAAGTAACAAATATGGAAATGTAAATCTATAAAGCTACACCTAGTATAACATGAGTGGCCGGGACAAACAGGATTTCAGTGGAAAGCTGAATCTTGACTATCTTGGTTGCATTTTATACAGGTGAGATAATTTTTTAGACTTGCGCGGTTTTTGTCAAATCATTAAAATTTTCACATGGCTTAAGTTATTTACAGGTTACATTTATTATATTAGAACTAATAATGTCTAGTTTAATGTTTAGTATATTGTAAGAAATTATTAATTGTAATCATAACGATTACAAATAGATTGTTTAATTTATTAAAGAGTGGAAAGCTGGATCTTGACTATCTTGGTTGCATTTTATACAGGTTTTATACATCTCCACTCCCCAACCGTGGCAGCCGCTCTGGTCCACAAATTTAAAAGGAATTAGATAATAAGAAAATATAGCGAAATTGAGCCATTCCGGTACCTTCACAAGCAAGCGAGTTTAGAAGGAATATAAAATAAAAGAAATAGCGGAATTGAGAAATTCCGGTACCTTCACAACCAAGCGAGAGTTTAGAAGGAGTTATATAATAAAAGAAATGAGATCCACGAGTTCCATGCAGCCAATAAAATAATCTGCATATGGTCCACAAAGAAGAACAATTTTCCTTTTATTATTTTTTATGAAAAATGGTGGCGAAATGGGATCAGATTGAGATAAAAGGAAATAGAGTGTGACAGTCCTCTAAGTCCCCCCTTCAGACGTGAATTAGCCGACGGTTCCACTGCATTTTCGAACAGAGGACTTGAAAACAGGCGAGACACAGACCAGAGCCGTCAGACGATCGACGAGGCCAGGAGACCTGACGCTCCCTGGGCAGGACCAACTAGGACTAAGACGTGGCGGCTGCCATGGTTTGGGAGTGGAGATGTTACCCAACCTGTATAAAATGCAATCAAGATATTCAAGATTGAGCTATCCAATCTTTAATGAATTAAACAATCTATTTGTAATCGTTATGATTACAATTAATAATTTCTTACAATATACTAAACATTAAACTAGACATTATTAGTTCTAATATAATAAATGTAACCTGTAAATAACTTAAAGACCCAATTTTTTTACCGTACGGTTACCTGAGGAGGGGGAGAGGTCCAAGTAACAGTTGTGTTATTTACCTGGAGACCCCCAATACCCAAGATGTCAAAAATCTATATACACGTAGCAGTACACAGGAAGTCTGTGTCTGGTGATCAGGGTCAACATTCCGTGTTTCGTGTCTAAATTTGAGTGAAACTACTTTAAATAATTGAAATATTTCAATATAAAATTTATTTATGAATATTTTCAGCGATATCTAATGAAGAAAATAAAAAGTTATAAAGAAACATCGTTTTTATATAAAAAAAAAATGACAAATTAAAGAAAAGAACACAGAGTAAATTAAACTACAAAGTAAACATTTTTTTTAAAATTAAACTTATAAATATCAAAAAAAAAAAAAAAAAATATTCCAATCATAGGTAGGCCTATCCATCGTGTGAACATACAATGTATACCGTACCGCGATAGGAATATTGCCTTCGTTCTGATCAACAATAGTGTCGAAAATATTCACCATTTCCGGGTGTTCGTGTGTTTAAATTTTTTTTTATTTTTTGCAAGATTTCTTTTATACTTTTAAGAATTGATCTTTGGCTGTATATATTCACTTTTTAATTTCGAATATTGGGTATTGACAGATGTTAGGAAATTCGAACTAAAAGTTACAATCTCGAAACTCCTAGCTGTTTCTGACATTTCAGAACTTTACAACGGAACATGGTATAGATTGTATTCTTATATACGTAGATAAAACTTGGGATAAATGTTTTTTTTATCCGTGCCGTCTGTGCTAAATATCTTTAATTTCTTATTTATCATATTCCAATTTTAATCGACAAATAGCGTTTCTGTGCACGGACTGGTCTAAATTCTACAGCAGATATCTTGAACGACATATCGCCTAAAATACAATATAGCCGTGGAGATTGAAAGCAAATATTTTATGAAGTCATGTTTTAATTATCTACTCTCAATTGTTTTTGAAATAAAATTTTACCAAGTTTCTTTTGTTTATCCCCTGTGTATACAAGGCGGCTACATGAAAGTGTTTGACGCGTGACCAGGCAATCGTTTTCAAAAGATACAAACTCAGACTATCAGGTAGCACGGGTAGCTGGCCTGTCAATCAAATCAAAAGCTATTGTTTTTTTAATGATTGACAGGCGGTAAATTATTGATCTTGAATCAGGTAGATTTTGGGGGCGTTAACATAAAATTGGGTATTTAAGCCATGTGAAAATTTTAATGATTTGACAAAAACCGCGCAAGTCTAGAAAATTATCTCACCTGTATAAAATGCAACCAAGATAGTCAAGATTCAGCTTTCCACTGAAATCCTGTTTGTCCCGGCCACTCATTTTATACTAGGTGTAGCTTTATAGATTTACATTTCCATATTTGTTACTTCCTCGAAAATTGCAATAATTACTTTAAATCTTAATTTGAATTTAATTATTGTTACTTCTGACCCTAAGAACGTTTTAAACTTTTAATGCACTTTTAAAATATTTTCCAATCTTTTGCATAATCTTTAAATATTATTTGTTGTAGCTAAATTATTCAAATATCTGAACTCTGGTCACTTCATTACCATTGGTTCCTTATTCACCCTAACCAAATACATTTTTTCATATACAAGCAAGTAGCAGCTGCATTCCCATGATCTATTTCGTGGGACCGTCCGATTTAAAAGTTTAATTCCTATTGATCAGCCTCTTTAATTACTTTTATCTGTAGAGCTCGCGTTCGTTATCTTTTGTCAGACTAAAACTGCAAACTCATAAAATCTGTTTCATTTTTATATTTACTGCAATTTTTATTATGATAAATACATGAAATAAAAAACGAGAATGCGCATTTAATTTGTTTTTCCTTTTTTTTTTGAGAAACGTAAATCCAGCCAAAATTGTCATAAGGGGCATCTTGATCAGTTTTTCAAAAGCACATCTTGTTTTTTTTTAAAATAAATTGTGAACAAATCCGATCAAATAGGATTGGAGTCGGGTTTCAACGAAAATTTTAAACAGTAAATAGGTTACGTTTGGTTAAAATATGGCCCTATGTTGTGTGTATAATAATAAAGTCATATTCATTTAGGAATTCTAAATAACAGATAATTTTCTTAAAATTTATTTAACTGAATGTACATGTAAATAGTCAGGTGGTATTTCATTGATGCCTGTTGTAAAACTTTTCATTTTCGAATTATGATAGTTATTTCAAAAAGGAATCCCTTTTTATTTTTTCATCCTGTTGATAACAGAAACCCTTCAGCTATTATCAAAACAACTAAGTAGTGCAATAAAATAATCTGTATTGAACTGTGAGTTTGATAAAAATTTCAAAAATGTGCTCAGCTCTCGATTTTTTTTTCTCATTAAATAAAATTTTGAGTTTGATTACTTCTGGTATATTTTTCCGATTCACTGATGCATTCTTCAGCTCTATGAATGTCAAATATTGGAATAGAATATAACAATACCGAATAAAAATTACAATGCTTATTTTAAGGATGATTGCATATTGCAATTCCAATTCATTATGTGTATAAAATTTACGAAGAGCTCTCCCTAGCTATGGACAAGTAATATCTGCAAGCTAGTGACCATGCCTAACAGGAAAGTTTAATGAACATAATTACAAAGAAGAGAAGACCATTTGAAGTCAAATCCAAAAAAAGTATTATACATCATTTTAGAACTACTTGAGAACTACTACTAATCATTCATAAGAATTTAGTTCTAGAACGTTGAAAGCATTGAAAGTCTTTAGACACAAGGAAATGGCCTCAGCATTATGTAGTCAACAGAGATATCACTTTCGAAACTTTGTCCACGGATGCCCTCAATGATTATCTGAAATATATAAATAATCACAGTTTTTTCAAAGATAATTAATAAATGAAAAATATTACCACTTGTATGCTCATAAATAAAGAAGAAAATAAGTTTAACCATACTTAGTGTGTCACTGAATTCCCGCATTGATTATCAATTTTCATCAAACGATTGTGCCTCCCATGTAAACGTATACTTTATATAGTTGACAGCTAATACAGCATAGCTTTTTGTTTGTATGAAAATATGAAGTCAAACTTTAAATGAACTAAAATATTAGCTTGAAGGATTAAATAAATATTTCTAATGAAATTAATTTACCTCAGTGTTGTTATTCAGAGGGAGATTAAGTTTATCAATGCTGTACCATTGGTTTCCCTGGTCACCTGACTTTTCCCAATGAGTCACCACCGTGTCATTTCCGGTCCTGGTCTGAATCTTCAGAGTTCCGGTCGTTGATCCGTACATGTGGTAGTACATCGAAAGACAGTATGTCTTATCTATATATAAATTAATAATCAGAAATAAGGCAAAAACAGCAACAATCAGACAAATGTATTTGTGTGTCCGTTACAACTCAGTTGAAATCAATTTCTCTATTTCTGAAAACTTACCTTCAAAAACTATGTTGCTGACCAATTGTGCGTGATCCCCAAAATTTTGATTGGTTGCCTCTATGTACATGTAGTAGGTGCCGGATTTTGCAGCTTCAGGACCAGTGGAATAAGAGAGTGTGATACCCTTTGAATTTCAATGTGAATTAGTTCTTTTACGATTCAAGATTTCTCGAAACATGACATTAATAAATGATGTACACATTACAGAAAGTTAATTCAGTGCTTGCTAGAAAAAAGTATGTATGCCACAACGTTCACCTGAGTCAAATCAATCTACTTTTTATCAGTTGTTCTTTTGCTTTTTATATGCCTCTTTGTAAAAAAAATAATAAAGCCGTATTTGGTTGATAGGAAAACTGCTTTATGGGAGCTATAATTTGATTCCTCATATACCAACGGGATTTTTAGATATAAATACTCTCCTCATGGCCCTCTGATTCTTCAACTTATTCCATCTTACATGTAATTTCAGTATCATAATTAAAAGCTAGAGATAATACCGCATATTTGAGTTCATCTCACAATATGCATTGTTATCAAAACTCTATCCTTTTACTATATGCCATCATTCACCTCCTTTTTGTGACCCCCCCTCCCCCCCCCCCCAGGTTAAATGAGATCAGCCGGAATTTATTTATCCATCCATACAGTATCGGTACTTAGACATTTGCACTAGAGTAACGTTACTGCTACGTCAAAAGTAATTAATCATCGTTCGATATCGGCGACACAGAAATAGCCGAAGTTAAGAGTTACAAGAGGTATAATTGCTACCAGCAAGGTAAGGAAGAAGGGAAGAGTAATAATGTTTTGTGATAAATAATTTTTGTGATATAATAACAATATAATCAATTTTATTCTTTCTCAGCTATTGTTTTACATTTAAAGATTAAGCCATAATTTCCCATATAAAGTAATTAATAATATAGCGTATATTGATTAAATCTTAAGTGAGCACTGAAGGGTATAACAAAACAGTTATAGACTGGGGTTCGGACAACATATGATTTGTTGGACGTGAAGGTGAAAATGTTGCCCTTGGCCTGCGGCCTCGGGCAACATTTTCGCCTTCAGGTCCTGCGGCCTCGGGCGACATTTTTACTTTAAGGTCCAACAAATCATATGTTGCCCTCATACATGTACCCAGTCAATAATGTATTATACTTCACACTGGTCGTGTTGGCGAAATAGTTTATCATATATAGATCTTTGATAATGAATTAATAAAACGAAAGCGTTTTTTGCTCATTAATCTGGTTAAAGATTGTTTTGCTAGTTTTAAAAACAGTTTTATTGCAATCTATTTTGAAAATGTGTGATCCATTTGTGTTTTTTGTGACCCTCAAGCTATTCTCAAGGGCTCTTTTCTACAGAAATGTGAATCTGAACTACATTGTACTTCTACGAGGATTCTTGCAATATGATATATTTTTTATATTATATATATATATATATATATATATATGTATTTATATGGACTTTTTAATATATAGTACGAAAAAATAAATAAAGAATATCTATGCTAGTTCGCATGTTCTGATACCATCTTACCTCCGATCCAGGAGTCATGATTTGAACAAACATAAACCAAACTAGATAAAAATGCTTTAATGTGCTTCAAAATACTGATCATACAATTAACAGTTAAATGGATTTTAACAACCTCCTTTAAAGTCAAATTTTTTAAAGTTCTATGTTTGTTATAACGAATTTAACAAATATAACTTTTCATATTGGGTGTAATTTTATGCGACTTGTTTCATACAAACTGTTAGGTACAAATACTGTACATACTGAGTGTCTAGTCCAGTTGAAGATATCTCTGTTTGTTTCTGTCAGAAAACATGAAGATTCTAGACTCGTCTCAAAATCACACAGATCTGTTGTTAATAATAACCAGAATAAAATTGTGATCAGTGAAATTTTATCTTTTCGTAGTACATGTATATTCCAAAATATAAAATATCTCTAGCAAATACGAATGAACTAAGCATTGCAGCAAAGTTAAGCTAGTTATAGACAATTATATGCACATGAGCTTATAATACGTGTTAGTGAAAACAATAACTGTTCATTGGCCTTAAGTTCAAAGTATTTATAGCTTTCCACAGCAAGTGGTGGTGTCTCCATACAACAAACGAGAAAAAAAGAACAAAACTATTCTTAAAACTCATCAATATCATGTTATATTAAGTTTAACTATATACATGTACATTATACTCATAGTTCAAATGTTATTCACGTTCATGTACATGTACCGTACATTCCATTTTTTATTTGAGATACAAACAATATATACGTTTTATATAAAACTTTTTCGTTTTCTGGTGAGTAGCAGAAAACTTTAAATGAATGCAAAATGTTTTGCGCAGCATCCTCATAATTTGTTCTGGTGAAATAATTTAACCCCCATGTAAACGTTTATAACTTATCATGCTTTTAGGTTCTAATAGATATTGATGGCATTAGTCAGGCAAGCTTTTTGAAAAGGTATTACCTGTTAAATGACGGTCCAAAAATGTCGCAATGAGAGTAATAAAGCCCTTGGCAGGAGAGAAAGGGATACAAATTCTGCCTATTGCTACCTCATTACTAATGTGAGCCAGACACAGGACATTTAAGGAATGAATTAAATAGGAATCCAAATTATACTGTATAACCTGGGTTGGGACAGTTTACGCTACATTAACCGCGAAGCCTTCAAATTGTTCATATTTTAAACGTAAAGTCAAGCGGATTGATACGATTTTGACGCAAGTTCATTGTTACGTAGGCATTCCAGATTATACGATTTATATTATTTTTTTATCCAATCAAATGACGCATTACAACGAAAATTAAATTATTTAGCTATAAATATCAGGTCTGACCCCCCTAACTCCAAAGGACAAATATTCAAATAAAAAAAGGAAAATTTCTTACTGCAGTATGTATTAAATAATATTTTCAATAATTCTGATAAGAAGTTTGTAGAAACAGGTAGAGAAAATCCAAAGATCTGATTTTCAACACGGCACTCTATGCTTCGAAAATAAATAATTTGCAAGGCAAGCACTAGGTGGTTTTTGTTCTCACGTACTACTACTACAAATCAAAGTTCAGATGTGGAAAAAATTATTTGTCATGATTTCAGAAAAGTGACGAAAAGTTTTGCTTTTATATATTTTTTTTATTTTGTGTTCTTCAAGTAAACAATATAGTAAGAGCTTTGCACCACCACCCCCCACCATCCTCCAAAAAAGATAACGAAGATAAATATATGTGCAAGGTGATTTACTGAGCAGAAGATAGATGGGAAGTAAGGAATATTGTGTCCTGTATTTTTTTTTTCACTTTACTCTCAGCTCTTACTATTAAGTTTTTCTAAGTACTGTCACGTTTGAGAAAACCCTAAGGATATGCATGAAAACTCAATTCGTGCTCTTTTCAAATAGAGCAAAACTGAGAAAATAGTAGTCTAGTAATGAGAATCCACACTCGCGTACATAAAACGTGTAATAAATTACTACCGGTAACAATTCCTTTTTTCACGTACTGAAAGATATTCCCCAAGTGCAAATAACAGTACAGACCAGACACAACCTAACACCAGAGCGAACCCGAAGTGGACCCAGAAAAAAGTCTAAATTTTACAGATTAAAGTGTAAAATTGACAGATTGAAATGTAAATTTTACAGTTTAAAGTTTAAAATTTACAGATAAAAGTGAAAAATTTACTGATTAATGTGTTGATTTTTACAGATTAAAGTGTAAAATTTACAGATTTAAGTGTAAATTTTACAGATTAAAGTGTAAAATTGACAGATCAAATTATAAAATTTACAGATTTAAGTATTAATTTTACAGGTTAAAGTGTAAATTTACACGTTAAAGTGTAAATTTACACGTTAAAGTGTAAATTTACACGTTAAAGTGTAAAATTTACAGGTTAATGTGTCAATTTTACAGATTAAAGTGTAAAATTTACAGATTAAAGTGTAGAAATTAAAAAAAAATATAAAGTGTTAACTGGAACAAATACGCTTCCGTACAAACAACAGATTTTCAATTAGTGGGATTTCACTATATTTCTCGCAGTGTCATTGAAATCCTCGCATTTAACCCAAGTGGCCTTTTGTGAGGGTTCCCCGACAAAGTGAACAAGGTATTCTAAATTAGGACCAGAAAATCTTTTGACTAGAGTGCGTTTAAGCTTGTGGAGAATGGTCGGAGAACAAACATCTGTTGACGAAATGCCACTGGGATTGACACAGTTTTCCTGCGAACGAATGTGTTTCCGTATTGTGCGTCGTGGACGAGGCAACCCAGTTGGTGTAGGGTAGGGATCCGCTGACGAATGGACGGATGATTCCGACTATGTGGATGACACAGAATGTGACTCCCGAGAAGTGGATTTTTTATACTCTGGCAGAGCAGAGTCAGTCATTGTTTGGTAAGAACTAAGCTCAACGTGTTTCTGGTTCATGCTAGAAATCTGAACCGCTTGGTCCTTGTAGATTGAACGTGCAATCTGAAAGTTTCTAGGCGTAGGTGCACGTACATCTGCATACTTTATTCTGTTTATGTGAATCAGTTTATCTAGGGTCTTCTGGGTAGAAAGGTGAAAGAATATAACCAAATGTGCTGAAACGGTCTCTTTGACATGTACACTATACATGTATACAGTGGCATTATGGAGAACATTGATAAATTTTCCAAACTTCAAATGTACATTGGACGTAAATTTATTATTGATTTCCTTGCTTTCTCCAATTTCGGAATTCTGATTCCAAGAAATTCTAAGTTATAAAATAGCGGGTTATTAGGCATTTTTTTCTTCGGCATTCAAACACATGAATTATGCTATCTCACTGGGTGAAAAAAGTGGTTTCCCATCATGGGAAACTTTATGGAAACCACATGGAAACCTCAAGTTTACATCATGTTTCCCAGTGGTTTCCGTAGCGGATGCTAGGTTATTCCGCCAAGTTTCCGTGACACGGAAACCCCGTACGCTCCGATTCCATAAGGTATCCCGAACCACGGAAACCTCTGTAAACCTGAAGTTTCCCGAACATCCATGTAGTTTCCCGTAATGGGAAACCTGAAGATTCCACTGGTTTCCAGAATCAGGAAACTTGATGGAATCGGAGCGTAGGGGGTTTCCGTGGAATGGAAACTTGGTGGAATCTTTAGGTTTCCTTTTACGGGAAACTACATGGAAGCTCGGGAAACCTCATGATTCCTAAAGTTTCCTTGACTCAGGAAACCATATGGAATCGGAGCGTAGGGGGTTTCCGTGGAATGGAAACTTGATGGAATCTTTAGGTTTCCTTATACGGGAAACTACATGGAAGCTCGGGAAACCTCACGATTCCTAAAGTTTCCTTGACTCAGGAAACCATATGGAATATGAGCGTAGTGGTTTCCGTGGAATGGAAACTTGATGGAATCTTAAGGTTTTCTTTTATGGGAAACTACATGGAAGCTCGTGAAACCTTATGATTCCTGAAGTTTCCTTGACTCAGGAAACTATATGGAACTTGTGTAGCACTTTCTGTGTGGCGGAAACTTGGTGGAATTATCTGGAGTCTCATTCCTGGTGGAAATTACTGGGAAACTTCAAGATTCCCCAACTTTTCTAAAGGAAGCAATGTGAAATAATGCGTATTCTTTTAAAAATCTATCAAAAAAATTTATTACATGTAAAAGAAAAAAGCATTACCATTTTATATGTTTAATAATTCATTTGATGTACAAAAACTGTAACTGAATTTTTCAATGATATCAAAATATTAAATAAATTCATATATCTTAGATAAACAATGGAACAGTCTTTCACATTTAAGTTCATTCATAAGGGTCATTAAGTACTTCTTTCAACATCAGTTTCCTGGTTTTCTTCACATCACCTATGATCTGCAATATTCATACAAAATTATTATATGATGTCAGAATTATAATGCTTGAATATAACTTAGAAATCTGAAAGATCAGTCAATGTCCTTTAATATACCAATATCAATAATTACTTTCCATGACCATGATACATATGATTTCAGCATTTAATGTATCTCTTTAATATTTAATACTTTATGATAAGTGAAAAAAATAACATAATATAAATAATGTTTTCAGCCTTATTATGTCATTGAGAATATATTACTACATGTATCTCATACTAAGAACCCTGCTTTAAGTTTGATTAGTTTGAGAGAAAACATACTGTATACAGGGTTATTTTCGCCCCGTCTTATTTTCGCCCTTTCACACTTGCGAACAATTTTGTCCCGTTTTAAATTCGCCCAGTCATAGTTATTGTTAACGAAATATTACTGTATTCTTTGAACTCGCCCCGTTTTAAATTGGCCCAAATGAGGGTAGGACGAAAGGGGCGAAAATAAAACGGGGGCGAAAATTTCCCTGTATACAGTACCCTTTATAATAACAAAAATATTAGGGAGAGATTTTTTTTTTTAATTTTGATATTCGACCTAGAAATTGGTTGAAGATCATTGCAGACCCTCCACCTCATTGCACAAAAGCTAGATTACACCAGGGGAGAAATACACTTTGGACTACGATTTTAAAAAAAGATATACAGTAGATTTTGATACTGACCTTTGACCTAGAAAATTAGTCCAAGGTCACTCTTCATCCTCTATCCACAGGCTCTCTGTAGTTTAAGTTTGAGAGAGAAATATGCACAGAACGAGTGATTTCAGATGGAGTGATGGGTAGACACTGTCTAAGGGCATCCACAGAACAGGACCTAAAAATAATGCAATATATATGTTTTACAGTATATATACACATGTACTTGTATGTTAATGATTTATCATATGCTGCATTGGACACATATGATTTTATCATGGTTTAAGTATACATGTGTCTTATGAGTAATTTTATACCGGTATTGCATGTACGCTCAGTTTATTTAAGAAATAAACAAGCAAATTCAAAGAATTGGGGTCCCCCGCTTTCGGTGTCTTTGTGGGTGAGAAGTTATTTTTTATAACATATTGTGTGTAATATGAACATCTTATCATATGTCATTTATTTAGAAAGAAACATTGAAGTTGATTTTTTTTTTGAAGGATGAAAACCCTAATCCTGACCGTTAAAAAGTTATGGAAAAGTAAAAAAAAAATTTAAAGTAGGTCAACTTCAAGGTCAAGATCAAAGGGTCAAAGTTGTTGATATCCAATGAAAGGTTTTCTCACAAGAATAACATATGTGAAGTATGAAAGCTCTAGCCCTTACTGTTCAAAAGTTATGGTCAAGGTTAAAGTTTTTTCATAAATCTTTAAGGACAAGGTCAAAAGGTCAATGCTGTTGATATCCAATGAAATGACTTGCCACAAAAAATACATATGTGAAATATAAAAATCCTAGTATCTACCGTTCAAAACTTGGGACAAAAGTTAAGTTTTTTAAAAAAGTTGTTGAAAACTCCAATGTCAAAGTCAAAGGGAAAAAGATCAAAGGTCTTCTCAAAATAATTACATATGTGAAGTACGAAAGCCCTAGCCCTCACCGTTCAAAAGTTATGGTCAAGGTTAAAGTTTTTTCATAAGTACGTAAATCTCCAAAGTCAAGGTCAAAAGGTCAAGGTTGTTGGTATCCAATGAAATGACTTGCCACAAGGAATACATATGTGAAATATAAAAGTCCTAGTATCCACTGTTTAAAAGTTGTGACCAAGGTTAATTATTTTAAAAAGTAGTTAAAACTCCAAGGTCAAGGTCAAAGGGTAAAAGTTGTTGGTATCCAATCAAAGGTCTTCTCACAAGGATTACATATGTGAAGTACGAAAGCCTTAGTCCTCACTGTTCAAAAGTTATGGTCAAAAATAAAGTTTTTTCATAAGTACGTAAATCTCCAAGGTCAAGTTCAAAAGGTCAAGGTTGTTGTTATCCAGTGAAAGATGTTGCCACGAACAATAAATATGTGAAATATGAAAGTCCTAGTACCTACTTTTCAAAAGTTATGGCCAAAGTAAAAGTTTGGAACTTTTGTGTAAAAGTGTTTCAAACTCCAAGGTCAATTGGTCAGATTTGGTGGTACCGAAGAAAAGGTCTTGTCACAATTAAGGAATACACATGTGAAATATGAAAGTCATAGCTCCACTAAATCAAAAGTTATGGGCAAGGTTAAAGTTTTTGTGACGGACAGACTGACAGACTGACCGACTGACAGACTGACGGACAGACGAATGAGATTTAATATCCCCTCGCTTTCGCGAAAGCGGGGGACAATAACAAGTTTATAAACTTCAATGGGAGAGATACCACAAATGTATATATAAACAAGTAATTTAATTTTTTTTACATATATTGACCAACATTATTTACATCCATTCATCATGTTCATGAATTGGCTGATCAAAATTCAGTCAGTTTTAGATCTATATGATATACCACAAAGGACTTTCACATTTACAAAAGTTATTCCCCTTCGCAGGGTCTATGTGGGGTCAACCTGCTTAAGACGCTGTTTTCCCTCTTTAACCGTATCAACTTTGAGGGACAATATCTTAGAAATAAAATTTGTATGAACATTATCATTATGACTTGCATGTTGCCCCCATACTCTGGCAATACAGATACAGATCGTAATTGTCCAATATTTTTGAAGATTGAAAATATTAACAGATAACTTACAAAGGACAAAGTGGGGAAAATGAGCATTACACCGACAACAGGAGATAATTCTTAGGAATGTGAAATTCGTCTATTGGTGATGACAATTCCTGTTTTAATGTCACTGAAAAATTAAAAGACATTAAAAATTTAAGCCCTGATTGTCATACACGTGACGCATGCTGTTTTTTCATCCATATAACCTTTTAGTTTCATAAAATTTACCAAAATTTAATACTTCAAATAATTTCATTGAATATCTATAAAATAAAGGAAACTCTAAAAACTTAGTGACTTGCAGAAATTATTCCTTGAAGAGAAAAAAAATCTATCATATTTCACATAAATATGTGCATAATGAGCCTTTTTTATTCATTTAGAACATATAGTATGTGCCTCATTTCCCCAAGAAATTTTCAAAGACAATGGACTATGACTGTAAGCAGAAATCATTGCTGTTTACTTACATTGGAAAATTTAAGAAAATAATTAATTTCCTTTTTTTTTTTTAATAATGCTAAAAATAATTTAATCTATTAAAAATAATCTGACTGTAAAATAACATTTTTCATAATCTTAATCTATGGGCAGATCACTTTAACTTCATAAAACAACCTGATATTAAAGTAGAACTCTTTAGTGTGCAGTTTTTAGAGCTTCCTTTAAGTAATCAAAATACTGACCAGCAAGAAATCAGTTAATAAGCATTTCCTTTTTTTCATTCAAATTTTTGTAGAGATCTCAGAGTTTTTTCCTGTTCAATTCAGGTTCAAGACGACAAAGTTTTATTGAAGTGTGTGTATTAGAGAACTGATTGTATGTCAATCATAGCAATACAAACATAACATGGAGGGGGCAAATTGTTTCAGCCCTAGCTTTTACATAAAACTTCTTGTAGCTCACAGCTGATATACCACAGTTCAGTATTTAAATAAAATTTAGAATCTTTTTTTTTCAGGCAATTGTCATATACATACTAATCATGAATGAATTACCACTTACCAAATGACCACATCCTGAATCATGATACATTTTCTATAATTTTATCTCACTGGTTTTCTTTTAAAGTCACACAGTTTTCTTCTCTCTGAAATGATAAATTATGTCCAGGTACTATTGCATTCTAATTTAAACTAACTATGTAATAGCATTAGCAACAACTGGGATGGAAGAAAAAATAACCAGAAGTCTCTGTCAAGACTGTAGCTCTACTGGTTTGTACTTATCAAAAACTGATGCACAGAATTATGTATCTTAGTACAGTCTACTTGTGTGTCAAGTTATACTGAAATCAGACTAAAATTTAAGGAGGAGTAGTGTTTGCAGACAGACGGACGGACAGCTAGACAGATGGACGGACGCATTACTATCGCATAAGCTCTTCTGGTTTCTGACAAGTAGAGCTAAAAACAAGAAGCGCTTGTGAAACACAGCAACAAAGTTCGAAAATGCAATTTTTTTAGCATACTGTTACAGGTCACTGTCAAGATCACATAATCATTGTCCTTGTTGCCATTTGAAAGCACTTCATTAGTGGAGTATGCATACTAAATATGAAGCCACTATCTCGTATAGTAGTAAGTACTAAAGTTATGGTGAAGGTTTAAGTTGACCACAGACACTCAGACAGACACACAGATATACAGTTATGGCAAAAGTTTGAACATTATAACTTGGTATACACACAGCCACTTCAAGGTATCAAGGGTAAAATTCACAGCACAGCGGGACTGCATTTTGACTTCGAGGGATCAATTTTGACCTAATGACAGCTAAATCTGTTCAGTAAGACAATACTGTGTACATGTATGTAATTAGTTTTATTGTGCATGATTATTTACTTATTTTCTTGATCTTCTCAACTTGAAGTGTTCTGTATTTTATTACCAAGTTTGTAATAAACATAATGAAACATACCCTTTTCCACATCACATCCTGTATCAGACCTTTGACCAATATCAGCCCTAGGGCCTCTGTCCCTCTGGCTGATATTGGTGTATCGGGCTAGGATGTGATATGGAAAAGATTATGTATTATTCGCTATACATTGTCCTACTCAGGTCAATAATTGTGAAAAAACTGATAATTCAAGCTGATGATTCATTTGCATTTCTTGACATACTATAAATATTAATTCACTATTAGGCTTTTCTTTTTTTACATCTTCATCTCAACAGATTAGACATTACAAAAAAAATCTTTTGAGCAGTAAACTATTTCAATAAACAATAAAACAAACCTAATCTCTTCAGAAAAGTGGACAGGCTTTCACCTACATTCACTTTTTTATGTATATTTTTCCTCAATATCATCGTCATGCATATGATTAAGGTTATGCTATTCCCTACAATCTATTCCAACTGTTCTGATGAGGATATCCTTCATGAATAATCGGATAAGCTGAGAATGAAGACACTTTTTGTAAAAATATCGATGCTTTCATCAAAGTTTTGAACCAAAAATATTTCATTTATACCTTGCCATAAGTCGTAAGTTCCAAAAAACAAGAGTTGGCTATCCGAAAAGTCAGAAAACACATGTATTCAAACCGGATATTCTACGGTCTGAATTTAACTACAAAACCATGCTCGGTGAAACTATTATCATCCGGATAATTTGAGCGGGGTTAAAAATATTTTTTTTTTAATTCCGAAAAGTATTCATTTATATATAGAGAGAGAACATACATATGAAGCATACATTTTAATAAACATGATAAAAGGCGAAACGTTGCCATTTTACAACATACAGCATGCACATGCACGGTGCCTTTGGGGCCTCCATAATGTAAGTTATGCTAAATCATTGTCTCAAATTTTTTTTCTCTCTCTTTCTCTCTGCAATATATACACTTAACAATTTAGAACTTAGGTATCCAACTTTTCAAAATGGCGTCAGAGTAAAAGTTGCCTCCGATAGTGAAGATTTGTTGTTGCCAAATATTACAACTATTTACCGTAAAAAGTTAACAAAAATATACGTACACTAATCCTTCATAGTTGGCCATTGCATTTATCACAGTCTTAAAGACACTGGGTGGTGAAACCATCTTTACTTTTCACATTTACCAGCTGCTTACACCTTCGTCTTCGTCCTTCTCGATCCTCCAAAAATGGCGCCTCGGGAAATTGACCAATGAAATAAAGCGCCTACAGAGCGATGCAGGATGGGAAATATAAACTGTTGAGATCTTATATTAGAATTTAATTAAGTTTTCCCCTTTTCGTGGAATAAAAAGAGGGGCTCCTAAATATTTTTGCCGATATGATGTGTAGGCCTAGTATATTTAGAAAAAAAAACGGTTAAATACATGAGGCAAGAGCAGAAAAAAATTCTTGCTCGACACCTCAACTTATTTGCCTTCGGGATATGGGTTTCGGGGCTTGGTTGTTTTTAGTTGCCGTCCTTGCTGAAAGTACCCCCCCCCCTCTCCCCGCTTCTTTTAACTGTTACATGTATGATTATGAATTTATAATGTCACACTAACAGATGTTAAATTTTTAAAGGCACATTTTTTTTATTGTGAACTTTCCACAGGAATCCTAAAAGGCATGAAAATGAGCTACAATTATAATATGATTATCAAGAACAGTTTTTTTTTATTTCAATAGTGATGATTGAAAAGTTCGGTGATTAATAATTCATTGCTAATAAATTGTTGTGTTTTTTTTTAGGGGGGGGGGTTAAATTACTAATTGAACTCCCTCCTTTTCGGGGTTTAATTAGATTTTGAGCCTGCTATCAATATTACTGGTGGACCTGCTAGACTTTTCTCTAATTGCTACATGTACATTGTACTTTAAACTCCTTGGCTTTTAGCTAAAAAAAAATTCACACATCATTTTAACACGTAAAATTGTCTTAAAAATGAATCAGAATATGTTGAAAACCTTTTTTCTTAGGAGAGTTATATCTCTAGGTGGAACAAAACTAACATCTTATCAAAGGCAGGAACATATAACAGTATTTTAATTCAGTATTTTAGTCGTGATTGGTATAAGTGAAGTCATGGGAAAGATTATGTCGAAAGTCATCTATACTCGTTGATGTGCAGGGCTGCACTTATGCATACAGCTTTAGCTGCTGGTCCCGCCCTGTATTCTTTAATGGTTTTTTTTTTTCGTTAAGAAATCTGGTAAGGTATACTAGTAAAAATAAAATCCCGGTTAGTTTATTACTCTAAGGGAAATTACTTTCCTACAGGCCTGAAGATCAAGTCTATTAGTCACGCAAGTTTTTTTTTTTTAAAGAGTAGCATGTCGGCGAATAAAAATAAAGTAGTGTACAACATAGATAAAGAAATGTTTGTTGAAGTATTGACAAACTTTATACCTTTATAGAATGAAATCAACAAAAAATGCACAAAAATACAATCGTGACAATTATACAATGAATTAATTATACAATTAATTATTTTAATAGATTGCCTTAGCATGCACTACTTTAAAATCCATTGTTCTTAAGGAAAACAAAATCATGCAAAATATTATAGACTTTCCTTTATCTAGAGCAATGGCCTTTGGAGAAAAAAAAATATCTGAAAATTTTAAAGTTTGTTAAATATAATGTACCCTACATTCTAATTTCATGCGAAAAGTGCAGGCGTTTACTACACGGGGATCTGCGTACATATTTAAACAAAAAAAAAAAAAAAACAACCGTTTTATGTGATGAATTATATTATAAACATTTATCTAATCAATGTCTTTGTAGTACGTTAGATTACAAATTTCACACAAAAAACCCATCAACAATATTAAATACAGTTTTGATTTCACATTGATCTATTAACGTCATTCTGATTTAATATAATTATACACGACGAGAATTAAGATCTATTCAATACCTATAGAAAATTATTTAATTTCTAAAGAGGATAGTTTTATTTTAAATCAGTAATGAAAATTGAAATAAAAATTCTAAATAGTTTGTTCTTTCATTGAACTTCTTAAATGTAGGTTATTTTATAAATATGTTCTCTTGTATAACTTTATTTATGGAATATACAATTTTTTAAATGATAAAAGGAACACGAATCATCATCTTAATTTAAAAGAATTTTCGGTAGGAGACTGTGTGTGTACATGCTCGACGACAGCCCATTGTTCCCTTTAGGTACAAAACCGTCTCAATTCACATAGAATATACAAAAAATACACAGTGACAGGTGTCTTTGCGGCACGTGTCTCCACCTGAAATGGCACGTGAGGACAGGTGTCCCTAATTACACAGGCCGACCATAGTGACTTTTTCAAAAGCGTTTTTTTTTTGGGGGGGAGGGGGCCTTCTCAAGGAAAAAATGAAAAGCAACGCACCCACTCCCAATAATAAAAATAATAATTTAATAAATTTAAAAAAAAAACAATATTCACTATTAATAGTAAAATACTAGTATGATAATACTCAACCCCCAGCCAATTCGATGAATGATTCTTATCTGACCAGTTTATATTAATATATTAATTCATATTAAAACAAAATCTTTATCACTTTCTAAACTTGTATTTAAAAACTTGAAACACTAAAAATGTCATTTTGACAAACCAACTGAAGTATTTTTTTTCCTGACGGATTACCCCGATATAAAAGAAATGCCAACCTCTGGTATCTAACACAAATGCCTAGTAAGGTACCTTGATGTCTTGTGAATACATGTAATTATGTAAAAATAATTCTTCAATGTCAGTTGCAAAATACTGGAAAAAAAATTAATTATTTTATTGAGGAACGTCTCACCTGTCCTTAATCAGTAATCGTAATTTGACATATTTCTTTATTTACTTTTTAATCGAAGTTTTTAGTAAACCTTTTCTGTAAATAATTTCATTAAATGTACCCTTCCTTAGCTCTTCCATTTTTTCAAAGGAACATTCATCATAGACAGCTTCAAGAAAGTGGGATCGGTTCTGATTGATTTCTACATAACTGCATGCACTTACTTTTTTCTATTCCACTTCACGCATTCTATACGAGTTTACCAAACCTTATGTGATAAATCAAATTCAAAATTGAATTAAATTAAATAGAATTCAGTAAAACAAAATTAAATTAAAATTGAATTGCGTTCACGGTGCTGAAATATTAAATTAATCACACAGAAATACACATCTAGTTATTTTAACTGTTTGAAGTTAATTATTTTGATACAGCATGTAATCATTTTTGAAATATTTCTATCATTGGTAAAAATATGGTAACATATTTAAATATTTAACTTTTTGTAAAATAAAAGGTAGGTGGGTTAGTATTGAGATTTACTTTCAAAGTGTCCCTGCCTGGGAAACATGGGGGAAACTACACATTGGTGGCTTCCATGTCGGGAATCTGTATGGAAACCACTGAGGCATGTTTACATGGTTTCCTATCTTGGGAAACTTACGGGAAACCACAGGTTGGTTGTTTCCATATCGGGAATCTACATGGAAACCACCGGGGCATGTTTCCATGGTTTCCTATCCTGGGAAACTTACGGGAAACCACAGGTTGATTGTTTCTATGTCGGGAAACTATGTGGAAACCACCGGGGTATGTTTCCATGGTTTCCTATCTTGGGAAACTTACGGGAAACCACAGGTTGATTGTTTCCATGTCGGGAATCTATGTGGAAACCACTATGTGGTTTCCATAAAATGGAAACTATATGGAAACTACTGATGTCACGATTCCCATATGTTTCCATCGGGTTTCCAAATTTGGGAAACCTGGCTTTTCATCCTGTGTCTCATCTATAAATTAACCTACTGTACACGTAATATGTATAGATTTCATTTATTGAACATGTAGTTACACATTGAAATTTCGTGATGAATCTTCATCAGACATTTTTCTACATAAAATTGATTATATCAGATCTTTATTATGCTCAGAATCATGGATCGAGTATGATTTTAATCAGAATGAAAAAAAATTAAATGACAAAATTAACTAGAAAGTCTGCTATTGCAAGCAATAGCGTATTCTCCCCGAACTGGACAAGACTTTCAATTTTTCATCACTAAAACAACACCCATAAGCTAAGCTTGGACAACCATCAAATCGTATCAATCCTTTCAGTACTTTGATTTAAAAATCAAAGAAAAAAGAATTTTCACTTTTCCCATGTTTCTATGGCAACTATTGACAATTTGCAATTTTTAAATGCAACACACACAATTACAGATACTAATCATTAAATCAATAAAGTTTCACGACGAATGTCAAAGGGACAAGAGAGAACATTCTCGGACAAAATTCGTCGCTTTTTACAGATTTCCATAGATACGGTAGCCATTTTGAAACTGAATGACCACACAACACAACTAAAAACAGTGATCGTCCTTTAGGGAAAGTTTCAGGAAGATTGTCCCAGCCATCTCTGAGAAACAGCCTGGAGAACAAAAACATGCGTACAATCGCAATATGTCGCTCCCGACTTCGTTTGGGGCGACATAATAGTAATTGTTCTCCCGATAAGAATATATAAGTATATCCCCCTCCCCGCCACTTCATATACACTCATTGATGAAATTTAAAATTATTTTTGAACAAAAATATTTCTAAATATTTAAATATAGATAAATACAGGAAAAATCAAGATCCAAAAAAGATCAATACACTGTTACTGTAAAATCTCATCATTAGACTACATTTTAATAATAAAGCCTGATGACTCGTCCTTGCCACCCTGTACTTGAATTGTTTTCTATAAGACTGCTGCAGCTATTTTTTCCCCAAATGATATTCAGGACGATGTACATTGAATGTTTACATTCCTACTTAAGAAGATCAATAATACTGATGTGAATTTTAAATAATTTAAAGGAACATGTAAATTGGGAAAACGGATATAAAATGATCGAATAAGCTAGGACACGTTCATATTCTTGTAATGTGCCTGAGATGGTGAAATCATACATTTTGTCAGCTTTTCTTTCTTTTCTCCTCTCTTTTCAGTAAAAATCTTCTTTTTTTCATTTTCGCTTTGACTGATATATTTACAACAGTGCGACATTTAACTTCGGACACAACATAGTCCGGACTTTTTACTACCATTTCTTATTGTCATGTCCAAAAAGATTTTATAGCACCTGGTGGGAGTTCTTAGCAGTATCACATATTCTGCTAAAAAATCTCAGATGGGAATTTTTCTCCCATCTGAAATTTTTCTCCCATGGAAGAATGGTGGGATAGCTGGGGGGACTGAAAATCCCACCATTCTCTCTTGGGATTCTGATACTTAGGACTTCATATCTTTTAAAGTAGAGATGTCTATGAGTTCAACATGAGAATATGTGATACTGTTAAGAAATCCCAACCAGGTGCTATAACATTTTTATGAACATGACAATTAGAAATGATAGTAAAAAGTCCGGACTATGTCGTGTCCGGAGTTAAACGTCGCACTGTTTTACCCAATATATATTTTTCAATAGACTTTAAATATAAAACACTAAATAAAATACATGGGTAGATATAGAACTGTACATGTAACATTCTATCTGCAGAATTAAAATATGTAAATTAATGTATCAACTGCTTTGATTAAAAAAAAGAAAATCAATATATAAAGATAGTATACAGACCGGAGAATTAAAATAACTAAATATAAAATAATATCATAATTAGTGTAATAGATTTACACCGAACATTAACACAATTTGCTTGTAAGTTCAGTGTTTGGATTTATATCGAATAACATCAACATTGAAGCTTTTATCCCATTCGACAGATAAATATGCCATTTTGATTGGTCGAGGCGCTGATTAGTTAATCGCTAATCGTGATTGACAGCTCTGTAAAGCAATGCCTAACGCGCGTTCGGGTCCTGCGACAGCTACCAAATTTGGGTTTGCTCTCTGGGTCCGATTCGGGTTCGCTCGGGGTCCGTTACGGGTGCGCTTTGGTTTCGCTCCAGGTTTGCTCGGGATCAGCCATAGCGGATCCCGAGAGAATCCAAAGCGGACCCAAAGAGCAAACATGGGGTGCGATTTGGGTTTGCTTTCTGTTAGGTTGTGTGCGGTCGGTACTGTACCTTGAATAAATTTTATTCACTGAACAATTACTTTGTTACACATGTCCGCACATAAGTTATAGTATACTTAAATGTATCAGCTAGAAATTTTCATACCAATACTTTTCTCAACTTTGTTATAATCGTTAACCTCAAAGAAATCCAATTTTTATTTTCTAGAAAAGGTGTTTATGATAAGGAAAGTACTACTCGGTAACGTACATTACAAATCACTAAATATTAAGTGTCTCATCTTTGATTTGAATTCACTTGATAAACGCGTGTTCATAGCAATTTTCAAATTTTAGGCAATCCACCGACTGACCTAAGTCTATAAAAAAAGGGGAGCAACTATTCTTTCGCCATGCACTCGGCACTTTGAAGTGAAAGTTGAGGGTCTTTCGCATTGGGCCTTAAAAACAGAGACCCTGTATCACGGCAGCTGTTGGCACGATAAAGAACCCTCACTGCTCATAGACCCCTAGTGTCGAGTAAAGGTCAAAATTTTAAGCCGATCACCGGCATACGGTAACGTCTTCATATGTGTGAAAAATTCTCGAGTTATGTTTCACTGGTTTATGGTGACGTTTTTATTTGAGTGAAAAATTCGCAAAAGGGACGTAAAGCAACATACAATCAATCAATCAATTATTGATTTTATTTAAAAACATTTCGTTTTGATAGCAGAAGTTGTTTTGTGCATTCTTAACTTATCAGATTGAGTTCGTCTTTCAACTTTCATTTGAAAAGACAGATTAAAAGCTATATATGGAAATTATACGTGCTTTTTTTTTTTTAGATTATTGAGATTATAATGCAAACTATATAGATATACGTACATGTACTTTTTATTAAACACTGCTTGCGAGTTCTGTCAAAATATTTATCATCATCACATCTCGAATCCTGAGAAAATATACAAATATTCATGAACGTAAACACAAAGCAAAATTTGGGAAAAATAGATCAATTGCTAGATGATTTTTAACTAATTAAATTTCATAGCACAAATTTTATAATAGATATATTTTGTAAAAGTATAATTACCACTTTGTATCTTTTACAGGTTTGTTTGTAGTCGTCTGTAGATGTAGACGTAAAATTTAAGGATTTTACAAGTCTACAGTACTTTTCTTCGTCAGAATCACAGATGTCCACAGCCAAGCATTTCGGATTTTCTGCACATTTGCTGGAACATGTTGCCATCATGGAGTAAGAAAAAGATGTTATTGTCTCGAAAACATACATATCAAATGTTTTAGGAATACCTCCAAAATATGACAGAGAATGACACTTGTCTGCATTCAAAGACATATTGCAAGAGAACAGAAAATATAAAAATATTGCCTCTACCAGGAATGACATAGTGAAGGTTTCCTAAATGAGTGATAATAAGTGAGAAATGTTTGCATGATTTTATATGAAACATAATGGCTGTTTTATTATTCATTACGTATTGATTGCGTTCTTTTATTATCTTGAAAATAAAATGTTGGTCGAAAATAATGCAGAAATAAAATCAATTTCTTTGCTAAATTTTCAATGCAATTTGAATGGTACCTGTAAGTTGGCATGCTATCCTGAAAGACAATTCCAAAAACAACAATTATGTAAATAATTTCATTTATGAGTTGAATGCTGTTTATTTTCTTTTGTCTAAATGTAAGTAATTAGATTGTCTATTTTATTGTTCAACCTGAATGTTTTGATTTTTCTCCATTTGCTGGAATTCTCTCAGGCCTTGCAAGTGTCAGGTTCCATGTTATGTAATTTCCCCCATTTTTTCATTTTCGACAGCTAGTTATGCAACTCCAAATTTTTCATGGTCAAACCTTACCCCTTCGTAGACAATCAGCCAATCAGAGATGTCCATCATAATCACGTGTTTTAATGCTGTCTGTAACTGTAACTAAGTCAGCGCTGGGTCATTCTCGCTTTATGGACGCTATCAGTAATAGAAAAAAAATTTGGCACAGTAAAAAAGGAAAGAATCCTACGTTTAATCCCTGAATTGTAAGCTTGTTGCAACGCATTTTTGTGAATGCGCTTGACTATCTTTTGAGTTGGTTCCGGTTGGGGTACAGTTAGCTAAACAATAGACCATGTCGGCATTGAACGTTTGTGTGATCGGACATTCGTACATCAGAAGACTGAAGGAATTTTGTGATACAGCAGGGATGAAAGATTTGGTTTGGATCCTAAGGAATTTAGAGTCATTTTCAGAGGAAAAGGGGGACTGAAATTGAGTAAATGTGATTCACGCTCCGAACTTTTGTGTTTTGACACTATCCCGGATGTTGTGTTCTTGCAAATCGGCGAGAATGACATTTCCTCGTCTACAAATATCAGAAAATTAGCCAT
>NW_026929805.1:0-39731 GCF_032062105.1 Saccostrea cuccullata | reverse complement strand
TTTGATTTTCGAACGAGGGCGGAATTTTGCTAATAATGTACCTAGCTCTTTAATTTCTGAATTTTTTGGGTTAATTTGTTTTTATAAAAACTATCATAGTGTGAATTATCAAATTAAATAGGCTTATACTTAGTTGTATTACGAAGGACCCATTATACATGTACATATACATGTAGTCATATACCCTTTCTCTAAACATTGTATTTTACTGATTACTGCAGTAGCAGTCGACATGATATTGATTTTTTTTACCTCAACAATTTTTTTACTAATATTATAATAATTATTTCCTTTTTATTTTAATTACTTTGTTAAAACATTGTGATTTCTTTTCCGGACTCTACAGATAGGAAAATTTAAAATACATTTTTAGCTCACCTGAGCCGAAGGCTCAAGTGAGCTTTTCTGATCACATTTTGTCCGGCGTCCGTCTGTCCGTCTGTCTGTCTGTCCGTCTGTCTAGCTGTCCGTCTGTCCGTCTGTCTGTAAACTTTTCACATTTTCGACTTCTTCTCAAGAACCGCTTGGCCAATTTCAATCAAACTTGGCACAAAGTATCCTTGGGTAAAGGGGATTCAAGTTTGTTCAAATGAAGGGCCACGCACTTTTCCAAGGGGAGATAATTATGAATTAGAGAAAAATTAATGTCATTTTTAAAAAATCTTCTTCTTAAGAACCACTGGGCCAGGAAAGATGGAACTCATGTGGAATCATCCTCAGGTAGTGTAGATTCAAGTTTGTTCAAATCATGACCCCCGGGGCTAGTTTTGACCTAGCTAGTTTTGACCGACCCAAGTTTTACATAGGAATATATAGGAAAAATCTTTAAAAATCTTCTTCTCCAGAACCACTGGGCCAGGAAAGACGAAACTCATGTGGAATCATCCTCAGGTAGTGTAGATTCAAGTTTGTTCAAATCATCACAAACAGGGCTAGGATGGGGCCAAAATGGCCGACCCAAGTTTTACATAGGAATATATAGGAAAAATCTTTAAAAATCTTCTTCTCCAGAACCACTGGGCCAGGAAAGATGAAACTCATGTGGAATCATCCTCAGGTAGTGTAGATTCAAGTTTGTTCAAATAATGACCCCGGGGCTAGGGTGGGGCCAAAATGGCTGACCCAAGTTTATCATAGGAATATATAGGAAAAATCTTTAAAAATCTTCTTCTCCAGAACCACTGGGCCAGGAAAGATGGAACTCATGTGGAATCATCCTCAGGCAGTGTAGATTAAAGTTTGTTCAAATCATGACCCCCGGGGCTAGGGTGTAGCCAAAATGGCCGACCCAACTTTTACATAGGAATATATAGGAAAAATCTTTAAAAATTTTCTTCTCCAGAACCACGGGGCCAGGAAAGATGAAACTCATGTGGAATCATCCTCAGGTAGTGTAGATTCAAGTTTGTTCAAATCATGACCCCCGGGGCTAGGGTGGGGCCAAAATGACCGACCCAATTTTTACATAGGGATATATAAGGAAACCTTTAAAAATTTCCTTTCAAGTACTTCAAAGCTATGATTGGTGATATTTATATGGAATCATCCTCAGGTAGTGTAGATTCTAGTTTGTTCAAATGATGAATGCCTGGGGGGGGGGGGGGGGTTAAATTCAAGCCCGATGTGCTCAGGTGAGCGCTGTGGCCCCTGGGCCTCTTGTTTGAGTGTTGAGAAAGTGGCGTGTGTCATTGCTACCTTCGTAGTTTGTAATACAGTCAAGGTTGTTACCCGTGTAGTTGTATTTCTTGTCGGAAAAATCTCAAAAAAGTATACTTTACCAGTTGAAATAAATTTTTTATCGAAGGGGCAAAAGACTAGAAAGTTATTGATTACTCGGTATATTTTACTGATTGCACCCTCCCCCCTCTACGATATTAAAACAAGATTCCAATATTTCACCAGGTCTATTGATGCACCTGTGTGGCGGAGTGGTTAGATCATTTGCCAATGAGTCGCAGAGTATAACGATCCGTAAGTACAAGGATCAGATCCCACTTCAGAATCGAGACATAACATTTCGAACATAAAAAAGTTCTCGAAAGGGTAGATAAAGAATCAAACAAACATTTGTTCATTTGTGTATCTCCTGAATGGCCAGTTACATGAATTTGTATTGTTTTCTTTAACATTTTTATGTTTAATTTTGAAAACCTAATATCATTATGCCTTTTGAATTTTTTAACAACGTATTGTAGGCAATATTTACACGTGCTTCCCATTCTGATACTAGAATTTTTGTACATGTTAATGAGAAAAGGCCATCGATTTCTATGGAGAGAAAATTATAAATGATGGATAGATTGTTGTTTAATGTCCCTGTTGAGAATTTTTCTTTATATTGAGATACCACCACTTGCAGATGAAGGGCACCAGATTCTAACCTATACTCGGCACTTAGGGCAATTGACCAGCGAGAGATCTTTTTCGCGCCATTTCCTACTACACACGGGACCTCGGTTTATACGAACTGAAAGGAAGGACCGGCCTCCAAGTCCCTTGGTGGGATTCGATTCCGCGACGTAAGGATTGACTCTTTACCTCGCGACTCTATAGAAAGATGCTCTAACCACTGAGCCACGCGGGCGACACTTTGGCTATAGAATCATAAATAAAAAAAAATCATAAATATAAAAAAATAAAAGTCTATATGTTGTTTCACTTCTTATTTCTGCACTTCAAATATGATCATGCTTTGCAAAATTTTAATGTTCATATTGTAAAATTATGCAGAATGATACAGATGTATTTTTTTATATAAATTCCTGCGTAAAATGATAATTGATAAAATCCAATTAATAGCATTTTTCATTTTCTCATCTGCCAGTGATTTGAATTTTATAAATGATTATGGTATAACAATTTTTAACAAGACTTTCAATTAGAAATTTAATCAAATCATATGCATACATGTACTAGATTATAAACTTCCAATTTTTCAAAGTTACTAAGTTATTATCGGAAAGGACTGCATTAATGGACAAACTTATTGTAAGAGAGACAAGTTGATTCCTGTCAACAACCACATCCCTCAATACCAAGTTTTTGTTAAAATGTTAAATATTTATGCACCCGAATTTATTTATTATTTTTGTCCTGTCTGTCTGTCTGTTATTCTGTTTGTATGTTGTCAACTTTAACCTTCGCCATAACTTTTGAACCGTTCGAGATAGAGACTTCATATTTGGAATGCTTACTCCACTAACTTAACACTTTCAACTGACACCAAGGTCAATGACCCTGTGAACTTGAACTGTATGCTAAAAATAGATTTTTCGAACTTTCGCCCTAACTTCTGAACCATAGGGAATAGACTTTATATTTGGTATGCATACTTCACTAGTTAAATGCTTTCAATTGACACCAAGGTCAAAGACCTTGTTACCTTGACTGTAACTTATATGCTAAAAATAGCTTTTTTCGAACTTCGTTGCCGCCGGGCGCATAGTGTTTCACAAACACATCTTTTTTTTTTCTTTTTTCCTAAATATATATAGTTTAACAAAAAAAAATAAATCGGAAAAATTGTATAAAAAAAATAAAGGATTGCTTTTGTTTGGTAAATAACAACAAAAACTGATCTAAGGGAATAAGTTTGTACAAAATGGTTGCCATGGCAACGGAATTGTTTAATACAATTTTTATTAAAAATCATTTTAGGGTATCCAATTGCAAAATATAAATATAAACATTTATGGAAGATTTTGTAGATGCTACCAAAATAACAGATTTCTTAATTGTCAATAAAGCCATATTTTCATATATAAAGGAATAAGTTTGAATACAGTTCCGATGGTAATGGAATACCTATTAAATTTAAAATATATTTTTTTAGTAAAATAGTCACTTTGACATATCCCAAAGTATACATACTTTCATTAACTTAAGACAATATAGTTGGTATCAAAATTAAAGATCAGTTAAATGACAAAAGATGGCATTAGAATCCAGATTTAGAAGTCTGAAGGTGTATGTTTTTGACGACGGTTTCCATGGCAACGGAACGCCTGAACAAATTAAATATATATTTTTAGTAACATCCTTGCCTTATCCCTCTCCATAGTAAAAATAAACATTTTCTAAATGGGGGCCTTAAATGGCCCTTACCCTATATACTTCTTTAAAATAGTTAAAATTTGCTTCTTGATTAAAAAAAATGCACGCATACAGTATAATATATGGGGACAACAGATACATTCATTTTTGCAGTAAAAATCAAAGGAATGCCAGTACCGAAAGGAAAAAAAACTAGTTTCTTTACAATATTAAAATCATTACCTAATGTACACGTTTCTCTACATACAAAATTCAATGCAAACGGTATCATACAGGATCGGAAGACTTTTTTGTTGCCATGGCAACAAGAGTCTAGATATTATTCTTTTTTCTTCTTATTTCTTCTCCGGTACTTTTTGTCCGCGAGTATTCTCAGAAACTGTTCACCGAACTTACATGTAACTAAAACTTTTTAGGGTTAATAGGTGTGTAGTGTAGGTGGTGGGAACGAAGGTCATTTTGCACGCATACGCATGCACGTGAGTGTGCGTAATATGAGTGAAATGACATATACTTATTATGGCCATAACTTTTACATTTTGTAATGATATAATTTGAAACTCCTTATGTATAGATATATTTATAGTGTAGATAATGTGACCCTGTCAAATTAGCACGAACTCACGCGCATGCACGTGCGCTTCGCTGTGATTGACTGAAACAAAATTCTTAATTTCTTTTTTGTTTTGTGACAAAATGGTTTGAAATTCAAAACATAGTCAATCATAAGGATATTCTACAATATGATATAGAAAAAATTTCATGAAATCACGCGCATGCACGTGTGCTGCAATCTGATTGGCTGGAACTTTAAATAGCAATATCTCCTTTGTTTTTTGACGAAATGGTTTGAAATTTAAAACATAATCATGCATTACAATATCCTACAATATGATATAGAAAAATTTTCATAAAATCACGCGATTGCACATGCGCTGCAATCTGATTGGCTTAAACTTTAAATAGCTACAAATCCTTTGATTTTCACCCAAACAGGCTGGGCTTTAGAACATAGATAGATACATGTATAAGGGACTCCTACAAGAAGGTATGATCATCTTGCACATGCACGCAGTTTGTCTTTTTTAATGAAGCTTACAGGGAATATGGCACCAAAAGGGAGTTGTGGTGCGTTTGGGAAATATCTGTAACGGTCTCCGTTACAATTAGCACTAGTTGATTATAGGATGAAAATGCATTAACTTTTTAAAAATCTTCTCCTCTGCTTCAGAGTAGTAAACTGAAGAACTATGTACATATTTATAACGAGGCAGGATGTCTCTTCTAAGAATGTGAATTTCAGGCCCCAGAGTTACGGGGTTTGGTGTTAGGACGGGGCACAACAGGTTATATCGTGAAAATGCATTAATTATCTGAAAATCTTCTCTGCTCCTGATTGGGGCTCTATTGATTATGATGAGGAAGTAAATTTCACTAGGCCCCAGGGTCAGGAGTTCTGGTATCATTTAGAATGGGGCTGGGGCTTGATTGATTTCATAGTGAAAATGCAATAATTCTTTGAAATGTTCTTCCCCGTTCCTGGATATTAAACAAATTAACTACGTTACTTAGTTATGATGACACCTCAAACTTTGCTTTGGGGATGTCATGTTTTACATGTAGTATGTTTATCTAATATTGATGTAGAATCACTTTCATGCATGTTTATTTGCAAAAACACTGCCTTAAACACACTTTTCCTATATCTAGGAGATGTAGAACAATCATCGGTTGATTTTTTGGATCGATTCCGGAGATTAGTAAAAGTATCGAAAGATGCCATGAAAATATACTTTGACCGAACTATCAAACCAGAGGATTTAAAAAAATGTCTTCATAACAACGAAGAGATGTTCAGAAAGTTAAGAGTATTGCCAGAGATAGAAAGGAAGAAAATGTATCCAAGTAAATTTGCGTCTCTCTCTCTTTCTCTCTCTCTCTCTTACATCCCCTCCCCACACATATACCTTTACCTACACCCTTACACACATACACCTTCAAATCTATGACATCACATCCACAACTTTACAGATCACCTTCACCCTAAAAACCCACATAAACTCTCATGGTATACATCGGCTTGAATAGCAGTTTCAATGGCAAGTCCTCCTACTAGTTATTTGTGAAATAAATACATGTAAACATAAATACATTTCTTTCATTTTGTTAAAAATAATTATATACTTTAATTATATACATATATATTATATAAAAATAATCATATGATTATATTTTTAGAAAACAAAGATCCAACATCAGAAGATTTTGACATAACTCTCATGTATAAAATTTTGAGGAATACAAGATTAGTCAGTCAACCTAACAGTGGTTGGGGAAATACTCCACAATTCGAAGATCAGTCATATTCAGATCATGTGGAAAGAGTGCGCCTTCAAAGGAACTGGACGCAACACCTAACTGATGAAAGAATGGGCAACAGAGAGTTTATTTTGCGGGGTACTGACCTTTCCCTGGTAAAGTACATGAATTGTTCATTAAATAGTCATTTATGCATCATAAATATTTGCATCGACAATAATGTATAAAGGGAAACTGAAGCCTGCTTATAAATAATTCTTTTGAGTAAGGGAGGACCACAATAGCGTTTTTTTTTAGATAGGGGATGTTTTTCGAACAAATAGAGTAGAAGAATAAAATATACTTCACACAACGCCGCTGGGGGGTCAGGTAATTTATTTTTGTTTGGACGGGTTAGAAGACGAATTAAAAAAATCCTTCGGAGGAATACAAAATTCGATTGGACAAATTTATTACTTGTTAGCATTTGTTTGGACATAATTAAATTGTTTGGAGGAATGGGCACTTTGTTCAAAAGAATTCGATATGTTCAATGACAATTACATATAATCATCTCTTAGGGACATATTAGAAAGTAAATTCGTTCGTACGATTCAGAAATTCATTAGGAAAAATTAATTATCTGTTTGAATGATTTAAAATTTGTTCGGAGGAACTTGAAAATTCCTTTCGACGAATTAGATAACTGTAGAAAATTATAAAGTTATACGGAAGAATTCATTTTTTGATTAGACAAATTCATTATTTGTCTGGACGAATTCGTTATTTGTTTGGACAATGAAGGATATGGAGATAACAAACAGTATACAATATCAAAGTCCATAAAACAATTCAAAATAGGAGTAGAGCAAACACGGACCTCCAAAACATTGGAGGTGGGATCAGGTGCCATGGAGGCGTGAGATCGTCTGCTAATTAGTAACACACACTGTGTGCTCTTTGTCATAGTTGGGAATAACAGAAAAAAAATTAACTTCTTTTTCAAGTAAATTTATCCAAGTATGAAACAGACTATGTGTTATCTTTAATTTCAAGCTCACCAGGATACATCGTATTGACAAAGGAATGGATTAACCATTTTTACAATACGTCATCGATATATCTAAATGTATGTCTGAAGGCAACAACAAATGTTTTCCTCATTTCACGTAAAAGATTTTGCACAAATTCTGCTTAATATGAATATAAAAACAGGACTGCAAAAAACGGACCGCAATTTATACCCTTGGGAATTCCAATAGATTGCTCGAGGACCTGACCCTATGACCAAATACGTCAGTTCCATTTTTATTGAAAAAGCAGCTGTCAATGATATCAAAAAGCCTGGCCTTAAATTTTATTTAGATATCTAGACAAATTAATTACTTAGAGAGATGCAATCCTCAAGTTTTTATGCCTAGTACATTATACAAAAATACAAGTGGTCACTGACAATCTGGCACAACCAGGTAAAGGTAGTTTGCAAGAAACACATGATGATAATTAATAACAAAGATAATGTCTGTCATTCAGAAAGTATATTATTACGTTATTTGTTTTTCATATCTTGACTTGAAATCAATATTAACTTTGCATCCCTTTTCTATTAGATTTTTTAGGCATCAAAACAAGTATTCTGTATGCATATTATTTCTCCGTAGCAAGTTTAAACATTTCCTTGGTCTATACCAGTTTTTTCAAGGGCAAAATTTCGTAGAATGTTGGAGAAAGACCTCCTCTTTTTGACAGCATATTAAAGCGTTAAATGTGCATAGATATATATTTGAAGTTAATATATCTGTAAAATATTCCGACTTATATATTGTAATAGCATTTCACATGAAAATAAGTTAAAAATCTTGTTTCATCTAAAAGTTGTACTCCTAGACCTGGACTTTTAGAAGAATTTTTTAAATAGGATATGAAAGCACTAAGATTCTATTTTATTTTAATGCTTCAAATATAACACTTAAGTGTTGATCAATTAATTGGTATATCTATAGGGCCATTTTATGCATAAAGTGAACCGACTTCTTTGTTTGTCGGTTTGACGAGAGGCCAGTATTTTAATGTTAAAGAATATCACTTCCATACTCTTTTCATAGAAACATTTCCTATCATACTGAATCGATAGCCTTGAATTAGTTAGCATTCTTTTAATTCTAATTTGATTTAATTTTGATTTCAGGCAATATTGAAATTGAGCGATGATCAATTAATGGAAGAAGTTATGAAAGGTAATCTCTCTCTCTCTCTCTCTCTCTCTCTCTCTCTCTCTCTCTCTCTCTCTATGTGTGTGTGAGGATGTGTGCGGGTAAGAGAGGGTGGGTGTGTGTGTGAGGGTGAAAGGGTGTGTGTGTAAGAATGAGAGAGAGAGGGTGTGTGTGTGAGAATGAGAGAGAGAGGGTGTGTGAGGGTGTGTGTGTGTGTGTGAAAGAGATAGAGATGTAGAGTGAGTGAGGGTTTGTGTGTGAGCAGTTTTTACTCATTTCCTAAACAATACAGTCCTTTGACAGGTAACACTAAAGTTATGATTTTTTTTTCAAATTTGGAAACTTTTGGCTTTTTTGGTTTCGAACATTTTCCCCTGATCACGTTAAATATATCGTCTATTTATGTCCTTACCTCTTTTACTTTCCCGTAGTACGCACCCCCCCCCCCCTCCACTACGTTTTGTGAGGAAAATGCTTGAACTCGTTTTGCCGAAATGTAAATTGTCATTTTGAAGCTGTTGCCCCTCTTCCCACAGTGTTTGTCGTTGTACGGTTGACACCCACAATTTTCAACACTTAAAAAAATTGGTGCAGAGAACTTACAGTTGTACAATGTGCCTTGAAGTATTTCGAGTTCGGGCATTTTATTTTGAAATGGATTATTCCCTCTTCCTTGAAAAAAAAAAAACATAGCTAAGGGCTGTTACGTATTTACTAGTGATGCTTAAAAGTATATGCTACAATTCCGTCTCAATTCAGATATTTTTTTAAACTTTTGAAATTGCTATTATACATGTAAGTTCCTATTATATTTTCAGCTGTCTTGTGACATTTCTGATCTCCAATGAATTTCTAATTAATTTAAATAGCTGTAAAAAGAACCTCAACTTTTTGGATTCAATTGCATAAATTATATCCTTTCTTATTTCATTTTTATTAGAAAAGATTTCAAGAATCTTAAAAAATCATGTCTAATTTTTTTTTACATTGTTATTCGTATGCATGTACATATAAATTCCACTTGTATTAATATTCTTTTGTTTGAAATACAGTAAATATCTACCTAACCTTTATGTTCCTAAATAAAGATTCTTTACATTCTTCTGATGAGAAGGGAAAACGTTAAGACAAAAAACCTTGATAATTTGCTTAGGGTTTTCAATTTGCAGGTTTATGAAATATTACCCCCCCCCCCACCCACCACACCCCCTTCCCCTCAACAAAAACTTACGAATAATTCTTTTTGCTATTGTCATATTGGTTCATTAATGTTCTTTAAGTATTGATTGTTTCATCAAGAAAAAAAAACTGAAAAGCCATTACTAAAAGTTATTGATTAATTGAATAACAAAAGCAATGGGAAAGGGAATTCTTCGAAAAAGAAAGTAATGGGATAGGGCAACCCCCTTTCACTCCATTCTAATAAAACTCATCCAAATAAAACAATGTTTTATCGAATTCAGTGTGAGTTGTCTGCAGGGGTCTGAGATTCCGAAAACGTTCGGTTGAAGGAAGAGTAAAAAACACAAAAAGAGATCTAATGAATGCGGAATGAAATCACGCAGATATCTTAGCAAGCTATAGAGACAGCAAAGAAAAAAATGAAAAGAATTATATTCATTGTTGCTGGTCTCGTTGGAAGACAAGATGAATAAGTATGTAAAGAAAGATGCATGTATTCTGGGTGAAATTATATATATATATATATATATATATATATATATATATATATATATATATATATATATATATATATATATATATATATATATATATATATATATCCTAAATGTATGCATGTCGGATCTACCAAGTAGATACAAGGTCACGGATGGAAATTTATATAAAGCACTAAAAATGATCAGCGCACGAACAATAAAAAAATGTCAAATTTTCGGGACGCCCTGTCCCTTCCTCAGGACAAAGAAAAAAAATACATATTTGGTCAAAATTTGGTCAGGAAATATGTCAATTTCCGATTTTAAATCGACTTCTGCACCATCTAGTGGCCTCTATGTAAGCCTTGAATCTAGATGAGTGATCGTTTTAAAGTAAGCGTTATTTTTACCTCTTAACTACAAACTATCACAATTTTAATTTACCAGTGTTCTGATTTTTACATCAAATGAGGGGCCATATTCGGCCGTTACCCTATCTTGTCCTTTGGTACTCTAACTGATTTACTTTAGTGAAAACTTTGAACTGTGGTTTACTATAATTCAAACTTTCACTGTAAAAAAAAATAGCTAGTTAAAGTCACTAAGGAGACTAGTAAATTTATTGTCCATACAATCACTACCTTAAAAGCAGTTTTACTAGGTATTGGGTATATTTACTAGAAAAGATTAGTAAATCTAATATTGATAAGTAACTTTCACTATGTATGTAAGTAACTATACGACCCCGCTTCAAAGCTCACTATCTTAGCCAGTAAACTGAAAGATTACTAATCGTGACAAACGCTTTACGATGCTCACTAGCTAAATTCACCAGGTTTTTCCTTCAGTGTTGATGTACATTGTGCTATAGTTAAAACTTTGATTTACAATAGTAAAATCTTTCACAAAAATACAAACATGGATCTGTGATTATGTATATAGCCAAGATACAATTTTAAAACCGCCATGTTTTATTGAAGAAATTGAAGAATTAAATCGAGGTGTCAATCACGCCAGGTGTTGCCATGATATAGATTGCTCGGTGCTTAATGGTCCTGAGTGCCAAAGCAAAGATCAAAATTTAAAACCCTTTACCGGCAAAATGCTGGTGTCTCTACATGAGTGAAAAATTCTCGAAAGGGACGTAAAACTACAATCAATCCATAAACCAACAAAGGAATGGACTCGGTAAAAACAAGTAATATTCTTATTCACAAAAGGGTCCAGTCTTGTATTTCGCTATATTTTAAATTAAAGACTATACATTGTACATGTATTTGCTATGAATACACATCGACTTTTGCCTGTAAACTTTTTAAAATTACACGAAATTACACGAAATAAAACATCACAGACCTTGGTATAAAAAAAATTGAAACCTAATCCTCCAACGTGTTCATGTTCTTCTTTATCCTATAACATAGTCCTCCTTGACACGTTATCACAGGTGACGTAAATATAGAAATATAGTTAATAAAGTGGACTGTAGATCATTTATTTTAAAAAGTCCTTAAATATAGAACAACGATCCTTCAGAATGTGTCATAATTTCAAATATTTTGTGGATTTTGTGGAAGATAACACCAGGCGATGGGCCAAACATGAAAGAGAAAACATTTACATTCAGTCAGAATTGATTAAATGTATCAGATTTATGTGAAAATCGCTCATTACATTGTAGGTGATTGAGGGGCAATTTGAAAACAATCATTCATTATGAATTCAATAATCCATAAGTGAAAAAAAGTGTGTCAATGATTGGTCATGGCATGGGGTTTATCCTTGTTCATATAATTTATGCGTTACATCTGGACTTCAGAATAATTAAAAGATAAACTGTTTGTAACTGAAGTATAAATTAGATAAATTCCTTCGTAGATGGATACCTTTGGCGAACTATAAAGACAACAATAGCAATTGAAGTCAAGAATGAAGAAGAGAAATCTGCTATGGATGCCATGTGCAAAAGAATGGTTAACACACTGGAAGACTGTATAGATGTTTTTTCGGAAAACTCAACACCCGGAGAAGTGCTGGAAATGCTTACATTTGTCGAAAATAGTTTGGAAATCATAAACACAGAACATTTACCTCTTATATCAAACAAGGTTGAAAAGAAATTGGAAGAATGGAAACGGAAAAATCCACCAAACCTATTGATGCATAAGTCTTGCGTTAAACTTTACAGAAAGTGTTACATGCAATATGCATGCGCCATAACGAAAGCATCCGCGGGATCCATTATCCTTTTAATGCGTTTCTCAAATCTGGCGGGATTTATGAGATTTTTAGAAGACAGTGGCAATGGAAAATTTGCTTCATCTGTTATGTGTTTATTTGGTTCAGATACAACCTTTCAGAAATACCAGAAGAAATCTACTGACATTAGCTGTCATACTGAATTGTATGTAAATGAAAAAGGTAATTCATACACAACATGATCCAAAATATTTTTAAGCTAAGTATTAATTATACCTTGTATATTTTGAATTAATTGTAAAGTATGGCAATATAATCATCTGTAGTTTTGCAATATTATAAACACTTCATTTCAATTATACGTTTTTAGAAAACGCCAAAATTCTCCTTAAGGAAACGACTGCTAGACAGACAAAAGGAATAAGAGTAAGCGAAAGGAGTGCAACGATAAAATCGATCCCTGACCAGCAGTGTATCAGAAAACCATCAGAAGCAACGGTAACCTTTTCTGGCAACAAAGTTTCTAAAAACATGTTTATATTCATTACACTGTACATGTACAAGAATTGATCCAAAGTTGTGGATACACATATTGAATTCCTTCAATGATACCGTATAATATTTTTTTAAAAAATCATTACAGTAACACTTTAACAGTTACCATATATATGGACGTTTGAAAATGCAGGGAAAAGATTCATTTCTCTAATTAAAATAATTTAATTCACCATACTGTTTGTGATAAGGGCGCGTTAAATGTCAAATAATAGGAAAATGATGTCATAATACATACATTAAATAGCTTCGAGGGCAGCATACCAGAATATTTGCTTTATTTGTCCTGTTTCATGGTAGAATGTCTTCAGTTTGCAAACCTTTTATCATGTTTGTTGAATTTAAAGAACTTTTCTCCTCAATTAAATTATCTAATTCCTCTGAATTCAAATAAACAATTCGCAGACGTTGTCACGACTTTTTAACTTTCACAGAACTGTTTACGTTTGCTTAGCAACTGCCTTTATGAATTTCGAACCCGATGTATTTAATATGCAGAATGATTGCACGGGAGGGAATATAACTGTGTTCGGGAGGGCAATATAACTGTTTCCGGTGAAAAATAACTATATCCGGCGTGATTCGGCAGTTTTTTTTTCAGGGAATATAGATAAAAATGTTATATTTGTGATATAATTGGAAAAATTATTCAAAAATATTATATTAAATAACCTTTGCTTTAACTCTAACTAGATATTTTGTTTGATATCGATTATTTGCTAGTCAAGTAGATAGCTAGTTATATAGCTTAAAATTTGGTCAGTTGATAAGCTTTGTAGAAATCTTGGAAGCACTTGGACTAAGACCGATACAGCTGTATCAATAATGATAGAAGCAGAAGAACGGTACTCCAATGAACCGGTTTTCGCGTGATGTAAGATATTTAAGGATAATAAAACTTTTCGTGATGATGAAAGGTCTAGCCGTCTGTTGGAGGGTCCACCTCCCTCGTTAGCAAATTGAGACGAGTTATAGAAGTGGACGGACAATGCCCTATGCTTGATCATGCTACTGAAATCGAACATCAAACGAACAACAGAACATATTTTGATTAAAGATCATAATATGAAGAAGTATCTGTGCTTCCTCAAAAGCAGAAATGTATAGAATTAAGTGTTCCGTATAATTTAAGAGCCGATTTGAACGTGAGGGTAATATGCTCCTTGTACGTGTTGTGACATATCTAATTTGACATAACGTCTTCCTGGGATTAACAGTGTCCATTTTAAGAAAACTCGCATTTCATTTCTTGTACATTTACTTGGAAAGTGGTGAAAGTTTCCAGTATTATTTCTGCTTGAATCACGTCACAATAAAATTTTTAATTTCACAGAGTTTTGGAAAAATCAATATGTGTCCATCTATTTACATAATTATAAATCGTAACTGCACAAGAAAATTGTGTCGGACAAAAAATAATTTTATATTTGGTGTATTTTGTAAGCTACTCAGAACTAAAACTACTATTACTGTTGTTCTTTTTTTAATGAAGGCTTACCTAAGATTTGGACGGAGATAAGTTCGACCACGAAAAGAAAAGGAACTATTGAGTAGTTAATTGAAAAGGGAACGAATAATTGACAAGGAAGAAAGCTTGGATTTGATTTACAGATTATTTAAAGATGTAATTTAAGAGATGATGGTATCTGTAACATAAACGTAGTTATTTCTTATATGTGCAATTTATTAGTTTTTTCATTAGTAATTAAAACATGTTTTGAGCACACTTCAGTTGAAAGCTCTAGTGAACTTTTCTGATCACGTCTTGTTTAACATCCTTCTGTCTGTCTTTCTGTTTAGTAAGCTATCTGTCTGTCTTTTTTCTAGTTCGACCATCATTTTTATTCCCTTCTTTTTAATTTTTTCTGAAGAACCATTTAGAGGATATATAACAAAAATAAGACCAAATCACCCTTTGCTATTTGGGATTTTAATAATTCAAATAAAGGGTGAAACCTTATTTCGAGGGGAGATAAGAAGAAGAAAGAGAACGTAGTGTGGGACCATGATTTTTTAAACTCTTCTCAAAACTCTTTTTGTTAAAGCTTCCTGAAGTACTTTAAATTATTTACTAACAAATCATGGCTTTTGTTGGTATCTTTGGGTTACAATAAGGATAAATATTATATCACAATGATTATCGATAAGGCTAGTAAAAGGGTACTTTATAACCATCTTTTTCCTTTTCTTAATTCTAAATCAAAGTAAATCAGTCAGTTATTATTTTTTTAGTGTTTGCGCAATAGACGTACATTGTATTTTTATGACAAAGTATATAATAAACATAATAAAATAATATACAATTTTCTATATATCTATATTAGTCCTGGTCCAAGTCCCTCTGACTTATATCATTGTCTGGAGCTAATAGAGGACATGATTCTCAAAATGTCAAATTCCTTGTGGAATTAACCTAAAAATCGTACTTAACAAACATGTAGATAAGGTTTTACATTTTGCTCGTATTAATTGTAAAAAATTCTGTTACATTATTTTATCTTTAAAAAGTAACTATATTAATAGATGATAATTTAACTATGCTTAATTTGCTTAAGTAGATGCATATCATGTGCTTTGTATACTTTGAATATTCCATGTTAAAGAAAATAAGAAATACAATTTTCCATATCACAACCTATATCCATGTTCAACCAGCATCTGCTATCGGTCCGCTGGCTGATATAGGTGTTTTTGGCTGACACAAAGTGTAATATGGAAAAGTGTATGGATTTTTTTCTATCAAATAGATTAGTGTTGCAAATATGTTACTCAAATATAATCAAATCATGATAATTTCCATACGCAGAGTATTCACATTCAAGAGTGAGCGATTCTGGGGTTGTTTTGAAATGTAAACTTTGCAGTAGTCGATTTATTGTAAATATGGTACTTTTAAAATGTAACAATCTAATCAATGACTCGTAAGCTCATCTCAACGAATTTTAAGGGAGAGATTATTTGAAACCCTCAGGGTCGGTGTAGGCGTGGTCATCCCAGGTCAAAGTTCTTGGTAAAGCTTTCTTTTTAAGTACGCTTATTCCCTAAAAATATCAGAGGTGCATGAAGGATGCTTCTAGTTGTTTTATTGTACCATGGACAGTCAAAGTCTCAGATACTGCAATTTAAGCAAATGAATGACCAGATAAATGTTTCGAAGCAAGTAAATTTCTAATCGTTTGAGTCAATCTTTTTAGTGCAGGTCTTATTCTCAAGTAACTATAAGCCCTATGTTGACCAAACTTGCATGGATGATACAACTAAGGATGTATATTACAAGGCTTGTTTTAGATTCTAAATTTCGTCTTTATTTTTCGGATATATAAACATGTTAAAAACTGTATGGTGCAGGTCCGATTTCCAAGCAACTTTTAGCTCCTGTTGAAGATACTTGCAAGCACGATAAAACAAAGGAAGAAAATTATAATGCTTACTTCGTATATTGGATTTGAACTCCATTTTAAATAAATGAGTAGGAAAAAGTGTTTGGCGCGTCTCATTAGAAAGTTAATATCAGACGTATGTTGACCAAACCTACATGACTGAGACATCTGAGGATGCGCACTTACGGAGTAAGTGCTAGATGAAACATATGGAGATAATTAACGTACATACATTTTCCAGATAAATGACCAGGTTAGCTTGCTTCAAATGCTAGATTTGAATTACATTTTTTGGATAACTGCCTACTTTGAAATTTCGTTTATGTCCTTCACTGCATGAAAAGTCGGGTTTAATTTTACCTTAAATGTGATTTAAATGCTGCGATTATTTAATGTTTAAATGCATATTATAACATATTGTGGGATCGTAAATGTTAGAAAATAATTAGCATTTAATACGAGTTTAATGAAAAATTAAAAGAACAAATTTAATAAAGTTTGGAAAACTGTAAACTTACTAATACGTTCGGATTTTAGTCTGCCGTAAACAATTATTATACCTCTAATATACAAAACGTATAATTATTATTAAACATGACCATAAAATTAAGTTTTACGGTCACATTAAATTTGTTCGTTTAATAAAATTTAACGTAGATCTTTACCTCATTATTTTTTGTTAAATTCACACTTTACTTTATAATACTTCCAAAAATAAAGTTATATACGGAGAATTGTAAACTTACTAATACGTGCAACTTTTATTCTTTCATAAACTAATATTAAATCTCTTGTATATGTGATGAAAACGTACGGATTAAACCTTCCCATATAATTAAGATTTAAGGTTGTATTTGATGAAATTTAACATTATTATATTATTGTATAATATTTTTATTTTACATTTATTCCATCACTAATTTGTATGGTTTACAATTGTGGGTTTTTTTGGCAAGTATTTTACAATCTTACACAAATCCATTTCTCATTCAATTTTATTAGATGTCATCTCAATAGTGTACAAACAATGAGTTCTAACAAAGTACAAAATATTTCAAATTTAAGCCTAAAAGTCAGAATTAAAAAATTTACAATCATGATTGTAGCTCAATTATAATGGAGTACATTTCTACATACTAGTAGTAAGTAATATACTGAAGTAATTATAAATAATATAAGAATAGTATTGTATGTAAAATTCAAATCCGCAATAAATCAAAACACAACAGGTAAAAAATGTAGTCATTCTGGACTCCAAAAGACTGCAAAATCTGACTGAAACTGCCCCTATTAAAACTTCTGCATGGGTTGTAAATGGCTTTTCAATTTCCCACAATAAATTTTATCATACTTTGCATAAAAAGAATAAAAGTTGCCAATAAAAGTTGTCCATTCTTTTTACATGTACATTTTAATAAGACACACTAAGCCACTAACAGAGAAGCCTCACTCGCCCACAAACAACAGCAAAAGGATCGGTCAGAGACACCACCTTTCTCTTGCTTGGGTATCAAGATCTGCAACTTACTGCCAGCAAAGCTCTTTTAGACCACCCTTATATTGTTTCCCAAGTATTTCAACAATAGATGTCCATGCACTAATTATCCAAGTTCAACTTGAAAAATACTTAATGTTGACTATGAAAAATACAAGACCCCAAAAAATCCTTTATATCATTTGGTCATGTCAATTCAAATTAAGGAAAAAGTATCACAATTACACAAAATAATAGCAGCTTAAATTTGTTTACAATACATGTAACTCATTTCTGTTCCAACTGCTAGGTTTATTGCTTGATGATTGTAATATAACATATCCTCATTAAATCAACGTTACATTGGAATGCAAAACATTTCAATAGTGATATTTTCAACTTTGCTTTAAAATATCAAAAATAAACTCTGAAACATGCACATATAAAGGTCCTGTACAAACATATGTAAAAGTATATTTAACAATTTTTTAAGCCTTAATTACAATTCCATAACTCATAATTCATAAACTCTCTTACTTCAAATGGAAGGAAACAAATTAATATTTTACTCTTGCAATTCTCATTTATTTACTCTTGCAATATCAATTGTAATATTTATGAAAATCACAATTCACCCCTTTTTTACTCAGAAATGTTTCTACCTCATTTGCCTATTCTATTTTTTACATCTATGACTCACTAAGCCACTGACAGAGAAGCCTCACTCGCCCACAAGCAACAGCAAAAGGATCGGTCAGAGACGCCACCTTTCTCTTACTTGGGTATCAAGATCTGCAACTTACTGCCAGCAAAGCTCTTTCAGACTACCCTTGATCATGATTGTCTTATTTTTTCCACAATAATGTCCATGCACTTATTATTTAAGTTAGACTTGTACATATATGTGATATATAAATCAAGATTAAAATGTATGTGATTGCAGACCAATAAATGTTTAAACAATAAAATACATAACAGTTTTAATCTGTAATCAAGCATAAGAAAAAACTTTCACTGTCAAAAATACAACACTATGTATATTTTTCTTATCTAACATTGAATTTGTGCAAAACAGTAGCAACTCAGATATTTCATCTCTAATAGCCCATCTCTGTTCAATTAATACATCCATAGGTTTGACTCTTTTAGATTCTTTATTTGTCCTATTTCTTATTATGCTCTGCCTTTTAGAGTGCTTTGATTTGAGAATGGCACTTTTGGTGTCCTGTTCTTTGAAGACATTCTCACATTCATCAGAACGCAACTTCAGCTTTCTAATTTCATAGATAGTATTATCTTTAAAATCATTTTTTGTACTATGAAGATGTAATCAATATTTAAAACTGTTTTTTCTTGCTTCTTCTTCTCTTCATGCCAAGAAGTTTTCAGCTCTGGAGAAGCACACCTAGCTCCTAATTTCTACAATAAACATAAAAATAAATACCCATTTGACTATATATACATATTATATGTGTGCTTCCGGATTTATGCAATTGCATATATTAAATAGTAAAAACAAAATCTGAGTTGATTTTAAAATTATCATTTGACCTAGAGGAAACACAGCTCAATTTTGCTTAATTAAAAATTTACAGAAGACTACAAAAGATATGCCATTTTTTTCAAATCTGGGTAATAAAGACAGATAATTATCTATAATTTCAGGCCAGCGAGCTACAGATTTCGAAGCGTGTAAATTTGGGTCTAATGATTTTTTTCACCATCTTTTTTTTGGGGGAGCATTTTACCTCCTAGGTCTTGAACATGTTGAGGTGCCCTTTTCTCTGCTCCTCCACACTAATTCTTTCATTTAGCAGCAAGATACTATGGATATGGTAAAAAGCTGTCATAAACAAAATATGAAAAATTAATAACAGGTGTGGCTCTCCATAGAAAGAATATACAAAAAAGGAGAAAAAACATACAAACAGGGTATACTTATGACTAACATGACTACAGCAAGAAGATAACATTTTACACAATGAAAAAAATTCTCTGTGTCATCTAGTTAAGTGAATTGCATAAAAAAAACATATAATTATATGTATAGATCAAATTTATAGATGACAAAATATGATATGAAACATACATAATGGTACCGTAGTCCGAGCACATGGAATTTGAAGATTTACAAAGTTTAGGAAAATGCAAAGAATAGCATTTACAGCATTTATCATATTAAGACACACATATATATATAGTTTCACAGCAGCAAGCTGCAGAATTTGTGGAAGTACATGTAAATTGGGGACTGGTGACTTTTTGCCATCTTTTTTTTTTTTTTTAGCAATTTACCAATGTATTTACCTGCTTGACCTTGAATATGTTGAGGTGCGCAGCCCTTTTCTTCGTGTTCCTCCACGATATTTTATTTAATGTAGCAGAAAGATACTATGGATAAAAAAAAATATGAAAAATTAAAAGCAGGTATGGCATCTCTTAGAAAAAAATATACAAACAGATGTATTTATGATATAGAGCAAGTAGATAACATTCATACAATAATAAAATCCTCAAACTTTGTGATCTAGTACATATTATGATATGTATTATATTAAATTTAGAGACGACAAAACATGATATGAAATGGGTGTACATACTCGGAACACATGGAATTTAAGAGTAAACTTAAATGCAACGGTTAGCATCTACAGCATTTAACATGCAAGTTATTGGGATAATGAACAAGTGATTTAACATAAAGTAAAATATATTAACAACTTACACTGTAGATAGCAAGTTTTAAAGTGGAAAACAAATGCAAACTTCCAGTAAATGGTGGCATTCTCATACACAATAAGTTGTACAACAAATGATTAGTTCGTATCTCATACTGGGTAGCCAAATATCTGGTCAAGTCACTTTCAGGAAGAGAGCCTCAGCAAGTTCAATGTTGATCATTCTCATAGCTACTTCAAACTTTTCTTGCACAATTTCTGAAAGAAAAGATGTATCTTGCAGGGATTTTTATTCAAACTAGGAATAATTCTCATGAATGTAAAAATTTGAAAAGTTTATAGATGACCGACGAATACCAGACACAGAACAGAAAACTCGCTCGGGTCTTAAAATGGCTCAGGTGAGCTAAAATAAATCAATTCAAGTGATTTTATTGATCTTATCAGAAAATTTAGGAAATCTTACCGTTGTGTTAATCTTCATACTGCTTTTGTCATTTCTTGTGAGCATTTGGATTCCTGTAAATAATGCATGCATAATTGTGCATCATAGAATGTGATAGCTATTTTTAATAATTCATGCTTACGTTTTTAACGTAAAAAAATTATGCATAGCTCAGAATCCATTGCTATTGTATTCTTAGGATAAGGAAAATAAGAATATAAAACTCGTATTGTCTACTTGGTATATAGCATTTCAAGTTGTTGCAATATTTTTTATACTCTTATGCATAAAGATACAAGTTAATAAAACATTGTTTGTTTATTTGTGATAATAGAAAATTTGAGCGCTACGGTTATCACCATTTTCACAAGCTGTCTACATAGCCGGCGTTATGGGGAATCGTCTCAGGCACAGTCCACACTGCAACTATTTAAATAATCAAAATAAGTGCTCAATATATTCTTGAGTAGGCATTAAGAAATAAATAAATAATTTATTACATTGTACAACACTCTCTGTAAATGCTGAACAGAGGAACACTTAAGTGACAAAAATTCTGAAACCAATCCCAAACGAGAAAATTCTGGTTAAAATCCATCTTTAAGTTAGATGGTTAAAAGTGTTAAATAATTATTACAAAATGTAAATAGCGCTTGCCCAAACGTTTTTACTGCCAGGCATTTTATGTGTACAGCCCAGACTAAGGAACAGTAACATTATCAGTAGCAGAGGCAATTATTCATTCAAGGACACATGATAAAATTTTGTACATTGTTCCTACCGCTAAACAGGGTCGTAAATGTCTTCATCTTCTGTTAAAACATAAATTCCATCCAAAGTTTATCGTGCTTCTCCTTTTCGAGTAACTCTCTTTCGCCCCTTCCTCCCGTACAACATCATGATCAAGTTCAACATGACTGCGTGGAACTCTCCAAAAAATTGAATTTCGGCGCGGTGTGTTGTTTTTAAATAAATTGCTTTTCGAGCCCGACTTCGATCCCGATGTAATTGTACTACAGTGGTAGTCGATAGAGAAAAAACTAAGTTATATTCCACAGTTTTGAAAAATCTACATAAGGGTTAAATAAATAAAAATGAGAAATAAATAAATTAAAATGAATAGGGTGCCTAAATATTTTTTTTCAAAAATGTTTCAACATAAGTTTACATTAGGTATAAAGAATTATTTATGACATATTCAAAATACCAAAAATGTACTTAAACTTTAAGTATAAGCATATTTACTTTTACATGTCGATATTCTTAAACGGGACGTATAACTATCTCAATTAAACTATATTATTCTCGGCGTATTTTGCATTAAATATGATTATACTTATTTGAAAACTGTATTTAATTATATCACAATATATCTCATGTAAAATGTACCGTTATACATAAATTAAATTCAATACAAGAAATTTACTGGAGTAAACGAATTTATTAAATTATATTAAACGCGACTTTTCATGCAGTGTTTATCACATTAACTGCGAACCATATCAAATCTAAGTTGCAGAAATATTGCATCATATGATGTACACTACAAGATTATTAGTTAAATGTGGAACTTAGCCTTATTTAATTACAACATTTGTTGAGGTGAGCACAGTAATGACTGATCACCCATGTTTTTAATTTTGTTTTGTTCTTTTGCTTTAATTTGATTTCACTTTGAATGTCTTTTTTTCCTTTGACACAGTTCATTTTTTATGTCAATAAACAATGTTTGAAAAGACGCGTGTTCATATCATACTTTTAGGTCACCTTAATCACTCAGGTGACCAACTGCTATATGTGTCTGTTTTCATTCGTCGTCATGCGTCTTTCGAGGTCCGTTAACCTTTGAACATTTTCAGCTTCTTCTTTGAAATAGCTCAATCACTATCAACCAATTTTGGCATAAGGTATCAATAGCTGAATGGGAACATAAAATGTAAATTTCTTGGTCCCTGATCTCCTGGGGACTGAAGGGTGAAAAGAAATTTAAAAAAATATATATCTAGCCGAATTTGGTGACTATGTGAGTTTACGTTGATGCGGTATATATATCAAGTTTTCTTTTCATTCTGCTTCAATTATTTTTTTTTACGAAAATGAGATTTTTTGCCAAGATGGAAGGAATAGGTGAGGGATGGCTTATTTCTATAAAAATACAATATTCTCAGAATCTTGTTTGCACTGTGTTTTTTAGCTTGAATACTTTTCGCTATCTCAATATATTTCATTTTACTGGTTTTCATTCCAAACTAAGGAACATAAATACCTAAATGTCACTATTATGGGAAGTTATTCTCTTCTATAGTCCATTTTTTATGTGAATATTGTAAAACTTGTTTAGTACGAGCACGGATACTGTATACAGGGTTATTTTCGCCCCGTCTTATTTTCGCCCTTACACACTTGCAAACAATTTTGCCCCGTTTTAAATTCGCCCATTTATGTTTTGTTTAAGAAATTACACTCTAATCTTTGAATTTGCCCCATTTTAAATTCGCCCAAATGAGGATTCACGGATAAAAAAAAAGTTTTTTCGGATACAAAGCTTTGTAAATTTAACGAAAGACTTATATAGATATAACGAATTACAGATATAGCGAAGTAAATTCACACGTCCCCCTGACTTTGTTATAACCGAGTTTTACTGTAAAGCGTTTCATTACTTTCGAAAACACTTTATGTCAAATGAGAAGTAGTTTAAATCGACGAATTTTACAGATTTAGGGATGGAATTGAATTATAAATATCTAATATATATATATATATATATATATATATATATATATATATATATATATATATATAAAGCACTAAAAAGCAAACAACACTGTATATCCTAAATGTCGGATCTACCAAGTAGATAGAAGGTCACGGATGGAAATTTATATAAAGCACTAAAATGACCAACGACACGAACAATAAAAATTGTCAAATTTTCGGGACGCCCTGTCCCTTCCTCAGGACAAAGAAAAAAGTTAAAAAGGCATAAAAACAAAGGAAAAAGAGAAACAAAAAGAACTAGCACTACTACTAAAATACTAAACACTAGATATTTACATAATTACATGTTGAATTGGAAATATCATGAATATTAAGAACACTAATAAAGAAAGAAATCTGGACCGCTGTGAAATGCGTCCGGTCTATCGGGTATACTCGGGTGAAGTGCGATTTACATAATTGAACGAATTAATTATGCTAATTAATTACGATAATCAGTAAATCGTACATTGTTTCATTCTCTCAAAATGGCGTAACTTTACTAAATAAAGAATAATCAAAGAAAAATAATATAGCAGGGATATTTAAACATATGAATTATGATCCATTATAAATTTTGAAATATTTAAGGATTTATTACCGGGAAAAAATTTTTTTTAACAAAAGCGTAAACAATAAATAGTTTTGTGATAATTGAACGAATTAATTATGCTAATTAATTACGATAATCAGTAAATCGTACAGTGTTTCATTCTCTCAAAATGGCATAACTTTACTTAATAAAGAATAATCAAAGAAAAATAATATAGCAGGGATATTTATACATATGAATTATGATCCATTATAAATTTAGAATTATTTAAGGATTTATTACCGGGAAAATTTTTTTAACAAAAGCGTAAACAATAAATAGTTTTGTGGGTTGTCCGAGAGTTGGTGACACAAATTAACTGTAGAGTTAACACTAAATTGAGAGAATAATCTTGTTTAGTATCATCAGAATTGGGTCTAGTTTACGTTCATTCTGGTGAAGTCATTCAGTTTGTTAATGCCATTAGGGCGGAATGACTTCAATCTGTGCATCCAGAACTTTTCTTTGCTTTTTCTCTGAGCATCTGTCCATCTTGGGTTATGGTCAATCACCACTACTGTCATGTCCTCCCATTTGTGACCCTCAAGGTTGAAATGTTCCCCAACGGGTTCATTGAGTTTTTTGGTCCTAATGGTCGAGCGGTGGTTATTAACTCTCCTGCGGAGATCTCCTGTTTCACCAATATACTGTTTGGAGCAAACTTTGCAATTGATGAGATAAATGCAGTTGTCAGTCTGACAGGACAAATTCCCTAGTATTTTGTAGCTGCGGCCTGTAACAGGGCTGCTAAAACTGTCTGTGTCAGTGCTGTGCTTACAAAGAAGACATCTTCTGTCAGAGCAAGTTTTAAAGCCCCCGTGAGGTAATGGGTTGTCCAGTCTGGTTCTTACTACCATGTCCTTTAGGTTCCTTGGGCGTCTGTATGCAGCCAGTGGGGGTTCCTTAAAGACCTCTGCCATTCGTTTGTTTGAATGGAGAATTGGAAGGTTCTTTTGAAGGATACCGCTAAGGTTCTTAAGGACGGGATGGTATGTGGTTACCAGAGGGACCCTGCCGCTATTGTCTTTCTCCTTGTAGCGTAATAGGTTTTGCCTGTCATGTCCCGCCATCTCATCAATAGCTGTTTGTACGGTGCGGGCTTTGTAGCCTCTTTTGCATAAGTGGGACTTAAGAAGACCACTTTGCTCCTGATATAATGCAGGGGAGGAACAGATGCGTCGAATTCTGGTGGCTAGACCCTTAGGCACTCCCTTAAAAGTGTGTGGGGGATGACAGCTAGTGGGCATAAGATATAGGTGGGAGTCTGTGGGTTTGGTGTGGAGACTGAATTCGATTTCACCGTCAATCAGGGTAGATGTAGTATCTAGGAATAAACATAGGCATTAACAAACTGAATGACTTCACCAGAATGAACGTAAACTAGACCCAATTCTGATGATACTAAACAAGATTATTCTCTCAATTTAGTGTTAACTCTACAGTTAATTTGTGTCACCAACTCTCGGACAACCCACAAAACTATTTATTGTTTACGCTTTTGTTAAAAAAATTTTCCCGGTAATAAATCCTTAAATAATTCTAAATTTATAATGGATCATAATTCATATGTATAAATATCCCTGCTATATTATTTTTCTTTGATTATTCTTTATTAAGTAAAGTTATGCCATTTTGAGAGAATGAAACACTGTACGATTTACTGATTATCGTAATTAATTAGCATAATTAATTCGTTCAATTATCACAAAACTATTTATTGTTTACGCTTTTGTTAAAAAATTTTTTTCCCGGTAATAAATCCTTAAATATTTCAAAATTTATAATGGATCATAATTCATATGTTTAAATATCCCTGCTATATTATTTTTCTTTGATTATTCTTTATTTAGTAAAGTTACGCCATTTTGAGATAATGAAACAATGTACGATTTACTGATTATCGTAATTAATTAGCATAATTAATTCGTTCAATTATGTAAATCGCACTTCACCCGAGTATACCCGATAGACCGGACGCATTTCACAGCGGTCCGGATTTCTTTCTTTATTAGTGTTCTTAATATTCATGATATTTCCAATTCAACATGTAATTATGTAAATATCTAGTGTTTAGTAGTTTAGTAGTAGTGCTAGTTCTTTTTGTTTCTCTTTTTCCTTTGTTTTTATGCCTTTTTAACTTTTTTCTTTGTCCTGAGGAAGGGACAGGGCGTCCCGAAAATTTGACAATTTTTATTGTTCGTGTCGTTGGTCATTTTAGTGCTTTATATATATATATATATATATATATATATATATATATATATATATATATATATATATATATATATATATATATATATATATATATATATATATATATAATTAACAGCTTTTTAGAAAGCTTGCCAGACTAAATCAATTAATATCTGCGTTAACAGTGATAAACCTTTTGAGCAATACTTACGTAGGTTTTACATAGGCCCAATATTTTATATTTTTAGAACCTTGTGTAAATTAAACCTTGATTGCATTTAACCTGTACAAGAATTATCTCTAAACTGCATACTAAAGAGTTATTATTCTGTGGGGGTTTTCTGCATGTGAAATGATCTGCCCTTGGGTCTAAATTGATTTTGAGCTACATTATATTGTAATACCTACTCTGTATTATAAAATCTGTTACCAAATCATGCATTGTCAGCATTTTAAAAGATGGATATGATTAGACACCCATTTTTTGGGGGTTTATTTTCTCCACTGAAGTAAACAGTAGTATATCTTGTTCCTGACTTTTTTCCTCATTTTAAATGGGGGTGTAGTGCCACTATCATGTATTGAGTATGAAATAAGTAAATTCAATACTTAGACCTTTGTGGAAAGAAAAATCCAAGATTTTGCACTTGTTTCTTATTTATTGTGTGCATCTGAACAGAGGTATGCAATAGATCATACTTCTAGAGACCATGCATATGGCTTGATGAACTGTGTTGTTTATTATTATTGGAAGAGTCCAGGTATGGAATAAACCAATTGCGGGATCGGGAAACAAATAAAAATCAAAGTACTGAATCGAGGTGACGTCTTTCAGAAGAATGTTAAATTCACCCCCAAGTTACTGGCATATACAAAAAATTTAATCTAGGAGAAACCCCAATGAAAATCTCTGGAAAAAAAGTGACCATCACGATAATGCATTTTTTAACTTGTTTGATGTATAAAAGTGAACTATAGTTATCCTTCAGTACCTCGCATTTCTCTTCAAATTAAATTTTGATTTGTTTTTTGTTATACAGTAGCTGCAGATCTGTAGCTCTCCGAAAGAAAATTCACAGACCGGAGAGCTACAGTGCCACCCATTGAAAAACTGTTTATTTTTTGCGCAAAAAGAAGTGCGCTGTTTCTCGATTTATTTCTCCGTTTTTTAAACTGTCATCTCAAAATATTACTAACCATATGTTCATATTCTTTCACTGTTTCCACAACAAACGTTCCTTAAAATTGTTTTTATAGCCATCCTGGTCCTGAAATTGAGATCATCAAAGATATCGTCTATTTATAATGCAATTTTGGTTTGCAAGATAATTCAATCCAACTCACTTCGAGCAGATGTCAACTACAAGAGCACTTCATAGAGGAGTAAGGATTTTTTTAAAATGTATCTTTTTTTTTGAGATTGAGGTAAGAATTAGGAAGAACTTATCCAGAACTAAGCACAACCTTTTATGTGCAATAAATATACAGTTTTTTTTTTCAATGGATGGCACTCTAGCTCTCCGGTCAGTCAAAATATTTTTTTGAAGAGATACAGATTTGCAGCTACTTACACAGTAATAAGGATGAACATTATATTTAATGACATTAACAAAAAAGTGAAGACGCTGGGCTTACATAAAACACTAAACAGAATAAGTATCCTGCCAGTAACATTTTGTCCAATGTATCCTTACTCTGTCACAGGGTTAATTCTCAACAATATGCCAACGTATTAAAGAATCCCCCTCAGTTAAACTTTTCATGAACTTTGTATGAAAAATAAAATAATGTACGTGGCATATATTTTTGAAATTGCAGCATGAAGGCTCTGGGGCTGTAAAACTTAGATGAGCTTCCTCTTGATCTTAGTCTGAATTTTCTACAAATACATGTACTAGTAATTCTTTATAAATAAAAGTGAAATTAGATCAACAGTGCCCCGGAGCAAGGAAACAACATTTATCATTGATGCAGCTAGCATTTAATACAATCAAAAACCCTCTCTTTAGTTGTTGTTGTTGTTGTTGTTTTTTTTTTTTTTTTTTTTTTTTTTATGCCAAGAGCAGGCCCAGTTTGACATTTAAAAGAAAGATATAAATTCTGCATTTTAAAATTTGACTTCCCAGATAGTAGATTAGGGGATTAATGATTTTACTTAGTGATTGAATTCGCCCATCAAATCAAGATCTATATCATTAGCTTTAAGATTTAAAATATTACTATCAAATTAAAATACTTAACATAAGGTAAAGTTAAAAGATATATTATTTCAAATTTTCCAGTTACAAGGCATATAAATGTCTACAGCTTGAAAACAAATTATTCGCTATTATCAATCTAAAGTTTTTACATCCTCTTCAAATTTCATTTTCAAACTTTCTTTTTTGTGAATTCTTAAAATTATGAATAATAGAAACCACATAATTATAACTTTATTACAAGTATAAATTATTATGTAAACTAGATTTATAGCTCTAAATTAGCTCTAATATGTATATGCATGTCTCTATTTACAGCATGATTCAATTATTTTAACAATAGAAACGATCTACCTTCGGTATGACATCGATAAATGTTTAGCTCTGTTAACGTTGCGTCTTGTTGTGTATAACTTGTAACAATGTAATTTTTCATATGCGGAATCCTAAATTCTAGTTCCGACCTAGTATTTGATGAATTGGTCATTACTCATTAGCATGCAGCGAAATAGATGCAGGTACCCCGCTGTTATTCAGCTTTTCAACAGTGATAGCACCAAACAGATTTATAAGATGGGGGCGATATTTTTACGATCTTAACAGATTTTAATGAATTATAAAAACAGAAGGGCGAAAATAACTTCGCTTTTGTGATAATTTACGATGAAGTGCGAAAACAACTTCGCTTTTGTAATAATTTACGGTGAATTTTGGAGCTCAATAAGGACTATTGCGCCTCAGACGCCTCTATGTTAATCCCAAATTTATTTAACTGCATGTTTCAATTCAAGCAGAACGCTTCCTTCTGTTTTGTTACAGTGTATACTGTTCTATTCTCTCTCTTGCCTGCGATCGACGTTCAATACACACACATGTAGGTCACGATCCCTGCTGCAGCCAGTTGTTTATTACATTTTACCCGCGCTAAAATAGTTCAGAGCGTAGGGATACTTTATATCTTATTCCCACTCAAGAACTTGTATTTAGTATTTGTAAATCCATAAAAACACTACTTACTGCATGGAAATTAAACTGAATGCATTGTAGATCTTGTTTTGTAACTGAAATTCTGGTTTTAATACATGTATAATCAGAGGACTGTATATCTCAGAAAACTGATAAAAATTAACGTTTTAATTTTTCCAATCAATCTTGCAAGTGCTATTGTTTACATATTAGCAACCTATCTCTGATTTGATCCTTGCCTTCTAGGGTATCATATTTTAACAACAAGATTACTGATCTGTCCCAAAGAGCAAAGATCAATAAGAAAATGCAAATGGTAGTGATCACAGGGGTCCGCCATTAAGCTATAGAGCAGCTATCGAGGCTGACTTACGTCACCTCGAATACTTTATGTTTGGAATAAAAAGAAACAATGATTTCTTATATTATTCAAAAGTGGTTAATTCTACTCCTAGCTGACTAGAAAGATTTCAGTCTGTTTCCACTGCAATTGTCAGTAAATAATTATCTATTTCGGTATGTACATGTACCGTTTATCAGTCCAGTCCAATACGAAAAATCGTAATATTAGGAGAAATTGTAATATTACAAGAAATTGTAACATTACAGAATATCGTAATATTGTTCTTATTTTACTATTTTTCGTAATATAGTTAAATTACGGAAACTCGTAATATAGCTAGTTTTGAGAGACTATATTACGAGTTTTCGTAATGCAAGACAAAATCAAGCATTGAAAGAAACTGAGTGGTGTGTAGCAAACTCTGACGTCAGAAATACATTATGCCCCAATGATACTAATATCACGTGGTCATTTTGGTCAGTGACCTCTATCGAAAAGTATGGAAATGCAAGAAGAAAGTAACGATAGTGATGGGTGAGTGAACATTTTGTTTTATTATTCTTAAATAAGAATTTTCCCACGGATGGGAACAATTTTCAATAAAACTTCAATGTATCGTCAAGCATGTCACAATGGTCTATAATCCCCGAACTCCCTAGATTTTTCCCGACGTCTACCCTGAAAATTAGACCCTCATCTCAAACAACGAGATGTTACGGGGGATAACTTATACGACTCTCACTAGGCTCTGACTCTGCGTGTGCTTTGCTTAAATGCACAGAAACAAAGAAAACGCATTAAAGACAAAACGTCCTGGTGAATTTTTTTAAAGATTCATTTTCAAAAAAAAAAAAAAAAAAGATTTAAAATTAAATTCGAAAACACATGCGTTTTGATATGCAACGCGAAGTATATGTAAATGAGAAAGAGGTCAAAATGGGGGGGGGGGGCTAAAAAACAACTCAATTCTTTATATTTTTTCATTTAATTAGTTTGGTCTTTTGTGTTTGTGAGGTTTTTTGATTATTATTGCTAATACTTTTTTTCCATTATAATTTTACTTTTTTCTTCAATTATTTATTGGTTGAAATTTAAAAAAAAAGTTTCAAGCATAGTGCCTAATTTTACCAGCGTCGGTCGAGTAGTTGCTTTAATATTATATTTCGTCATCAGTACATGTAATAAAGTCCGTATTTTGGCAGCCTTTAACATTTTTAAATGGGACCAAGTTCATATAATCTACAAATAATTACACAAGTTACCGTGGTTGCACATACAAAGATCGCACATATTCAGAAAAATTAAAACAAATCCCAATCTTCATCTATAATAATTCAGTATTTAAAAATCGAGTCCTAATATACGCACATATTCGCAAAAATTAAAACAAATCCCCATCTTCATCTACTAATCCAGTATTAAGAGTTAACAGTCCAAGTATAAAAATCGTGTCATAATACACATTTGCTGCGGTATTTACAATTTATATAATAAGTACTTTTAATTTGCTTAAAGCTTATATGACAGTGAGTATAACACATGTAGCAGCCACAGCAATGTTACACTATTAACGGTCGGCCAGCAGGCATACGCACGAGTATACCTTCAAAATAAGTGTAGAGGGTAATTACATAACAAGGATTCGTATAGAATAAATTTTATATATATAACGGTGATATAAAAAATTGGTCAATTTAACAGTTTATTTTGAACCCTTACAAAAATCATAGGTCATGTTAAAGTAAATTGAGTTTGCTCACAGGCACTTTGGGTATGCCCCCCCCCCCCCGATCAATAACATATGTATCAGTCGAAAGTAATATACTTAAAAACAGTTTATAGAGACAAAACAGTTATATTATTGATAACATATAGTGCATATTAAAATAGAAAAATAGGAATAAGGTGACTCGACCCCAGATTTAAAAAAAAAATGGAAAGGGGGGGCATACCCCAAAAGCCTGTGTATATGCTTTCTTTCCATTTTGTAGTTCATACAGTGTATTTTCTTTCTTCTTGTGCATGAATATTGTGCGTCTTTAATACGCAAATATTTTCAACATTAATCTTGTTTACTATTTTAAATGGCCGGGGCCAAGGAGTTAAATTTTCGTAGGAAAAGTGCCCTTTCCTTTTGTACGTGTAGACATGTGCTATCAATTAGAGTTAGCAAGACCACAATCACCAGTAAGTTGTGAAACCTTCAGATTCTTCTAATGACTTGTGCTCTCTCACCCCCATGCTGTGACTTTTACTATCTGTTTATTTGATGCGATCTCGATTTTCAATTTAGCTATTAGCAAGGCTGAAATTGGCAAGTGATAGGAGAGATACTTGTAATAAAACTACATTTAAGGGCTAAAATTAGATCTGATTTCTTCATAAATTGCCGATATTTTACACATGAAGTACATTGTAAATACTTTCCTCAATCTGACCGTTCAATACAACAGCGGTTTTTTTAACAATGATCAAGATTATAAAGAAATCAATAATTAAACATTACACTGTTCAACAACGGGCATGATTATGATTCTTTACAAATACTTGACGTGGACGAGTGAACCGGGGGAGGGGGGAAGGGCACGGTACCATGCCCCCTAACTGAAACTGAAAATTTCATGTTGCCCCAACTGAAATTGCTTCCTACGGGTCTGGTTGTATAAAATATTTTGTATATTAATTGGATGATTTATTTTGATTTAATAATTTAAAAATTATACCTTATTACTAAGTTGAATACTACACACATAATATGTAGAAAAGTCATAGTCATTTTAAATAAGTACGTACATGTCTGTGAATGCAGTACTCCTTCAAGAGGAATCCATCATTATATATACCGAGGCACCAAGTCAAAATTAGGCAGTTCACTAACTATAGGGTCTTTTGAAACAGAAAAATGTTCTCTTTCTCTCCATACATTGATTTCCTTTCTAAATACGCCACCAATTTTATTTGAAAAGTGAATTTCTTGACAATACATGAACTTTCGCATTGTACTGTTTATGTAACACTTGGCAAAAAAATGGGACATGAGATAGTTCAATGCAATAAAAAAAATAATTGACTATAAACATGCTAGCTAAGCCTATGGGAATTTCCCTTCATTTCGGAAAGAAATAATATGATAGGCATCAGTGAAAGTAATCAAAATTATAAGGAACATGTAAAGATACAAAATAATGTATATATATCTATCCTTTACATTATATTTAGCCCGTGAAGTACATGTAGCGCCGTTTTTGAAAGGGGGCAGCCAAATCAACCCACCTGAACATTCTTGAAAAGCAAAAAAAATGGAAATTACATGAACATCCAATTTCATTCATTGTTTAAAAAAAAAGGGGGGGGGGTATTTGCATTACAAGGAAGATTTTCAATATTAATAGGTTATGTTTGTAAAAAAAAAAAGGGGGTCAGCCTTATCCCCTGGTTGCAATTTATACTTTATGTAATAGTACATGTACATGCATCATAGTAATTTTATGATTACTTGCTAGCTACATGTATTGTCTGCTGATTTCTATTCGTATCTGCTCTTTGAAGTGTAAAACAGACCTTTTTTTCCTTTGTATTGTACAGTGTATATTATTTGTGATACTTTAACTTATAATTCAAGTCTGAGAACATTTGCTATTGAGGGTAGGCCAATACTGCACCGAAAGCAACCATTACCTCTAATACTGTTATGATCATGGTTACTTAAATTGCTTTTTATGGTACATGCAAAAGTTGATGGGAAATATTTCTTTAAAAGCACCAGTATTCAAACTTTCAAAAAAATATTTAGATTTCATATTTATTTTGTACATGTACATGCATATAAATTATGATATTCCCGAGGCGCTTAAAATGAAATTATATTATAGTCTCGACAATTTTAAACACTGTCCGTTTATTATTATAAAAAAAAGTAATAGCAGAATTTTGGACTCCAACCCTATTGCATCAGATAGACTATCAGAATTATAGCTCGACAAAGAATGATGAACGAAGCCTACAGTACCGAATAGAGCCACATGTATACACTAGACTCTGTTTAGTAGGCACGGTAGGAAGGTCAGATTCCAGGGAGTGCGAAACATCCCAGTGATATCACTTTACAACCCAGCTGGTAAAACTGATGATGAGGAAGACAAGAATCCACTGAAGTGGGATAAGAATTAATCAATTTCAATTTCTTTATTGATTCACCAAACATGTTGGTACGGAAGCCCATTAGTGCCAACCTCTATATATAAAGGAAACGCAATATATATAAGCAAACCTCTATGTATAAAGAAAATGCGATATATATAAACAGAACCTCAATATATATAAAGAAAATGCGATATATATAAACAGAACCTCAATATATATAAAGAAAATGCGATATATATAAACAGAACCTCGATATATATGAAGAGAAATGCGATATATATAAACAAAAACTCGATATATATAAAGAAAATGCGATATATATAAACAGAACCTCAATATATATAAAGAAAATGCGATATATATAAACAGAACCTCGATATATATAAAGAGAAATGCGATATATATAAACAAAAACTCGATATATATAAAGAGAAATGCGATATATATAAAGGGAAAATTTTCCATCACGTGATCCGTATCCCACAGATCTCGATCGAATGATATACAGATTAACCCCAGGCAGAGGAGAAACCAGTAATACCACTCCTGTAATTACGTTCACTTCACAGAAGCAGCATAATGGTATGTATTATTTAATACTCTTTATCTATATTTCATCATGTTCATACACAATGTATCAATGAGTTGTATAACTTTGCAAAAGAGCGCATACATGTAATCTATTGAATAATTTAATGAAGTTTTTTCTGCTTATATATTTTTCATGTTTTAGGTGAGCTTTATTTTGACGACCTTCCTTGTTCTATGCTTTACAAAAAGAAACTTTGCTGTTTTACCTTTGGCTCCACAGTTAAGAAATTATGAGACTGAAGAGGAATTACTCAGTGCGTATATGTCAGAAGGATATTCTTACGATATAATACTGATGTTTCTGACCACGTATCATGGTTTTGAATGGAGTTTAAGGACTCTTAAAAGAAGGCTTAAATCATTTAATTTGTTTCGGAGGAAAAACCCAAGTCCGATAGGAACTGTAGAAGAAAAAATTAGATTAGAGTTGAGTGGACCCAGCGGAAATGTGGGTTATAGAGAAATGTGGAAATTGTTGAAGTTTAAGTATCAGTTGTGTGTTTCTAAGAATACAGTAATGCGGCTATTACAAAGATTGAATCCCGAGGGAAGTGTAAGAAGAATCAGACGCCGTCTTCAAAGGCGTGTCTATGTAAGTAATGGCCCTAATTTTACATGGCATATTGATGGCTTTGACAAGTTAAAACCATATGGGTTTGCCATTCACGGTGCAATTGACGGATTTTCAAGACGAGTTCTTTGGTTAGAGGTGGCTGCATCTAACAGCAACCCGGCCGTAATTGGGGAATATTTTCTTAATTGTGTCGAACAATTGCAAGGATGTCCTAGAAATCTTCGAACAGACCCAGGCACTGAAAATGGTATTCTAGCTACAATTCAGACAATATTTACCAATGATCCTTCTAGTCATTCCTATGTGACGTCAGTAAGAAATCAAAGAATAGAAGCTTGGTGGAGTTATTTTAAAAGGAACAGAGCACAGTGGTGTATGGACTATTTTTCGGACATCTATGACTTTGGAATTTATAATCCAGATAATAAATTCCAACGTTCATGTTTTCAATACTGTTTCATGGACTTCATCCAAAGGCAGTTGAATGAAACTGCAATGGCATGGAATTGTCACAGAATAAGACCAAATACCGGGTCTTGTCCGGCTGGAATTCCAAACGAAATTTTTTTCCTACCAGAACTTTATTCTAAATGTGACTTTAAAAGGCCCGTCACTGCACAGGAAATCGAACATCTCCGACAAAACACGAAATCTAAGTCTATCTGTGACGATTCTGAAGTTTATGAATATCTTAACCTAGTAAAATCAAGAATTCATTGGAGAACTGCGACTGATGTTGAAAGCGCATTACAGAATTACCTTGAGTTATTGCACATATCTGGCGAGTAATACCTACATGTTGTTCAAGTTTTCATTTTTGCAATATAAATGTCTAAAGAAGTGACATATAAAACATTGAAAATAAAATCAATGAATGCAAATTAACATGGCTTTATTTGTCATACATGTAACACGTATTTGATAATGGCATAAACACGTAGAAATGCACCCTCTCCCTTTACATTCTTGTGGCTGACTGATATAGAGATTTCATGGAGCAATCTACTTTTCCCAGTTTAATTGAGCTTCGAAAATTTACACAGACTATAAATGATATATTTACATATCAAATTTATGCAAAGATGTACATAGGTCCTAATAATAGATGTACACAAGCAAATAAAGACCATAATCATGATAATATGAGGACAGATTAAGTCAGATATTAGAATTATATTAAGCGTAGATTTACCTAATAAACATGGTTTTAAAATGTAATTTTGATTAATGTAAAAAAAAAAATACCCATAAAAAATGATTCAGAATTTTTTTATCAGGAAAATTAATTTGAAATTTAGGCATGTCTGTTCTCATGTAATGACCATGCAATTAAACTATGCCCGACCAAAATTTGGGGCATTCAAAATTCCGAATTCCATATTTTCCTTGAACATTTCAAAAGATGGATGAATTGGAATTTTCAATTCATTCCCACAGGTATTAGCAATGGGGAACTTTCCTCCCCCCTCCTCTTCGTGTAGAATCGACAGAACAGGAGAAGGACTGAGTCCGAGTGGCGGCACTCTGTTTGTTCCAGTTGCAAAAATCAATAAGTGCTCCAAAGTCACCACAGTGGCTCCCTCTGTAAAAGCAAATTATATGTAAATTTAAAAAATTGCATTTTCATATTTTTTTACTGGGAAAAAATAGTTTCAATATAATTTTCATTGAATAATTGGAAATAACCATTAAATACGTATACAATTTCTCTCTACAGAAAGTTATTTTCATAGAAAAATTTTACAATGCCCAGTACCCTCTGCATCTGTCCTCGACTGTTCTCCGGTTACTTCCGGTGGGACTGACACATGGACGGAAAATATCCTCTATCGATATCGCCGTCAGTTTGATGTTGGTGAACATTAGGCAATCTCTAAAACTCTCTGGGTATGACTGAATGGTGGCCAGCACACCCAGGGTTTGTAATCCAGACTTAAATCTAACCAGAAAAATATAAATTTTATACTATTAGATACCTACAAATGAATCGGAAACATAAAAAAATAATTACTAGTAGATTAATCCGTCGATTTTTTATTTTGCCGGGTTACTATAATTAATATATAAGTATAATAGATTTAAGTTAAAGTAAAAAAGTATAAAAAAAAAGAATACCTGTCAAATGCCGTACGTGTCCTCTCAAGACAGTACCATTTGATCATATCCCTGATTAGTGGCACTTTGTCCTCGATCGATCGTACGTGATGGAAACATCCCGCTAAAGTCAAAGTGCTGCTGTTGGCTTCCATTGAACTTCTTAAATTGTTCAGCGTATCTGCTTGCAGTATCTGAAGAATCGTGATAAATGAATGGGTAAATAATTTAGCTTATCAAAATAGTATTAAACATTTTATATATATAAAAAAATTAATGGTATTATTTTACTATGAAATTTTAAATGCATTAAATTGTACGAAACTAAATTTTATACTATACCGAGTTGAGCGATTGTTTGAATTCAGATTCGGGGATATCGTCAATCGTAGGATGTACATTTTCCGGACCAAACACTAACATATCGAACAATAGTTTTGAAAAAAAACATTGGAGGTGGACCTCCATGTACTAGATCAACGGCAACCATAACACCAACCAGATAGTATTCGTCCCGTTGTATAGCTAGTGAAAAGATATCATATTAATGTTAGTACATGGACATTACCTTTATGTCATTAAATTGCTCTGTGAATATTATCATAATCTTTCTTACCATGGCTATTCAAGGTAAGAATCCTGGACGTCGTGGGACCTTCAAACAAAGTGCTGTTCTGTAGTGCATCCATTAGGAGACGGAGCAACTCGCGTCGTGGTCCGCCTTGGTCTACCGCCTCCTCTGACAATCCAGTATCATCAGTAAATTTAACGAGCAAGATGTTGTTTGGTGCAAATGTGGACCTTCTAAAGCCCCTACAAGCCCCGTCCCACACATTTCTCCTGTTTATGTTAAATCGAGAGATGTCATTTGATTGAATTTGCAGAGAAAGTTCCTGGAGAATTTCCACAGTTGATCGCGGTGGTTGGGAACTGAAATTATAAGACCCTTTAGTTTTAAATTCATGATATTCCAAGCTTTATCAAAGTGTACTTTCTCGGTTTCTTAGTTTCAAATTATTGAATGAAATATGAGAATACTCCACCTGCAAGCCGTATCCACTGTTTGCGTATTTTTTGCCTCAGAGGGACTTGGTGGATTAAGATCTTCTTCCTCATCTGAACCATCTGATATAATTGTAATATACTCGCTAAAATGTAAAAAAAAAATCACGTTATTTATTCACTGTAAGTTCTTTTAACTAAGTTGTCATTTAAACAGGACTTAGTATCATAATCATTTTTTTTCTTAGAGATTGAGTTTCTTTTGTAGTTTTAAATACGCCTAAAATTGCCATGTAATTTCAATGCAGTACAGTCAAAACCTTCGCTAAAAATCAACTCATCTGGAATACTGGGACCCACTAAGCCCCAACTACATATGCCCTCCCCCCACTAATTTTATGTTACTGTAAGGTAGTAGTTGTATATAAAAACCTGTAGGTTGAGGGTTGCTCCATTCTGTCGTTTTCTTGTTTTATTACTCTCGTTTCTGCATCAAGTACTCGATTCTCTGGTTTTGGTGCTGGATTTACAGAATCTATATTTTGGGTCTCTCTTTCAGGTGCACGATTCCTTGATTTTGTAGCTGGCCTTTTACGTTTTAGTATTTCTGGTGTTCCGAGCTCCTCCCATGAATCATCACCTACCTTCAACCAAAAGTTTACATATACATGTACATATGTATAAAAATATAAACAAAATAAAAATAGACCTATAAGATCAGGGGATGATAAATCCCATTGCCCGACGCCCGGGGCTAGTGAATTTTAGGATTGGCCAAGTAAAATTTTATCAACCATTTGCCCGTGAGTAGTATAAGCGGCCTGGACGGGCGGGTCAACTGAGTGCACTTTTGGGGTTGGGGGGATAGGCGGGTCAACTGAGTGCAGGTTTGGAGGGGGATAGGTGGGTCAAGGGAGTGCAGCCCCTGGGGGGATAGGGGGTTCAAGGGATTGCAGCCCCTGGAGGGGATAGGTGGGTCGACTGAGTGCAGCCCCTGGAGGGGATAGGGGGTTCAACGGAGTGCAGCCCCTGGAGGGGATAAGTGGGTCAATTCAGTACATACAACCTGTTGCATCATCTTTTTATATCTGTTGCATCATCTTTTTATACTTGTTGCATCATCTTTTTATATCTATTGCATCATCTTTTTTATACCTGTTGCATCATCTTTCAAACTGGATTTCCTCAAAACATTAACAAATAACACACAATAGAAACAAGAACACAGATTTTATTCAAGTGAAAAAATACAACAATTTACTTTTTCTTCTTCTGTGCCTTATCGGTAATCAGGGATAGTTTCCTCTTGTGAGTAGTGCTGG
>NW_026929804.1:0-39676 GCF_032062105.1 Saccostrea cuccullata | reverse complement strand
TCATACTTTATTTCAACTCAAAGCATTTTGGGAGAATATTTTATCTGCCATTAAATTCCCATTACTTCCTAGGGCTGGGTATTGAAATAAATTTTTCGATACGATACATATTGCAATACAGAGGTGCGATATGCGATACATATTGCCGATACAGACAAATGAGAATTGACTATTTTTTGCATGTTTTTTTAAACTGTTAAAGAGGTGATAGTACTTTTTTTATTAAAGCATAACTTTACAATAATAAAACATTTTAAATCCTTGTTTATTTTAATTCTATTTGAATGGATAAGTGTATGACAAATTAATGTTAGTTGCCCATATTTTTCTTCAGAAAAATCAAAGCATCGATCCACTTAGTCAAATTTCAGACAAGTCCTTGTGCATGTGAATATGTTGCCACTGGTGCTAAATACTCGTTCTGAAGCCACAGACGACATCATAACATTGACCTGTTTGACTGTGTTGATACTTCACTTGACGTCGTATTCGTGGAAGTAATGGGAATTTAATGGCAGATAAAATATTCTCCCAAAATGCTTTGAGTTGAAATAAAGTATGACTTAAAAATTCTGATTGATATCTTATTATCGGTTTACATTCCATGACTTTTTTTTCGACGCGCCATTTTACCTACCGGAATTGCCTCCAAGTTTCACAGTAGCAAACAGGTCAATGTTGCAATGCCGTCTGTGATGGGTAATAATATATAGGCTCGTTGTTCCACTAGAACTTGCGACTTCTTGTTGACAAATATAATTACATTTTGCCTTTTTGCTGCTAACATTTACGTAGCGACCCTACACTTTTGACATGTTGACATGGGTTTAAACAATTTTAGATAAGTCGTTCGTAATATTAGTCATTTTGACGTTTTTCTTTCTTTTAATTAAACGTTGAAATAATCGAGCAATACGCAAGCTCTCTGTATCGGTTATCGTATTGCTAAAAAATATCGATATATACCGATTACCGATATATTGATCCAGCCCTAGTCAAGTGAAGTATCAACACAGTCAAACAGGTCAATGTTATGATGTCGTCTGTGGCTTCAGAACGAGTATTTAGCACCAGTGGCAACATATTCACATGCACAAGGACTTGTCTGAAATTTGACTAAGTGGATCGATGCTTTGATTTTTCTGAAGAAAAATATGGGCAACTAACATTAATTTGTCATACACTTATCCATTCAAATAGAATTAAAATAAACAAGGATTTAAAATGTTTTATTATTGTAAAGTTATGCTTTAATAAAAAAAGTACTATCACCTCTTTAACAGTTTAAAAAAACATGCAAAAAATAGTCAATTCTCATTTGTCTGTATCGGCAATATGTATCGCATATCGCACCTCTGTATTGCAATATGTATCGTATCGAAAAATTTATTTCAATACCCAGCCCTATTAATGTCCCTCTCGAGAATTTTCATTCATGGAGACGCCACCACTTGCCAGTTGAGGGCTGCAAATTTTGTCCTAACTCGTCATTCAGGTTTTTGAGCAGGGAGGGATTTTTTTTTCGTGCCAGCACCTACCGCGACACGGGACCTTGGTTTATACGGTCTCATCCGAAGGACGAGTCTCCATGTCCAATTGTGGGGTTCGAACCCGCGACGCAATGGTCAGCTTCTTACTTCAATTCGCAACTTTAGAGCAGAGGCTTTGATCACTGCGCCACGCGGGCGACTTCTTCATAGGAAGATCTTGTCCCGTGTGAATTAAAAAAGCCCCAGTACTAACTTTTTAAAAGTTATAATGGCTGAAGTTAAAAGGTCAAATTTGGTAGTACCCTAGGAAAAATCTTGTCACAAAGAATACACTTGTGAAACATGAAAGCCATCATCCCCACCACTTAAAAGCAATGGGCAAAGACTTTACGAGCGAACAGATAAACAGAGAGACATGCAAATGGACGGACAGGCCAAAAGCTATATATTTCCAATACTGCAATTATGGGAGTACCTGTAAAGTGCGAAAAGAAACATGAAATTCATTTAGTCTAAACACTTAATTGTTTCGTATAAGGGAAGCCCCTACTTATTTTTACCACAGGTACCTAACTCAATTTCAGGCACCAGACTTCAAGCTAATATTTAGTTGATATATCAATCATTGACCTACTTAAAAAAAAATAACATAGTTCGCTTTGAGAGACTTTTTTCTCGTCAATCAAATCGTTTTAGACGTCTTTGGTCGAGTCTCTTTATTGTAAACTATTCATTTATTCCTCGAAAATTACCCCGATACAAAATAAATATCACGGTGTGATTTTTGATAAAACAATTTTAGTGACATGTTTAAGTTGACTTTGAAAATACTTTTAATTTACTGTAAACATAATGAAAACTTTAATTGTTCTAATTATTATTATTGTTTATTGTTATGTATGTATACAATGCCGACTTTAAATAAAATTTACTTACTTACTTACTTATTACTATGTAACTCCTAATGTGAAAATTAATTATTTCAACGATTTACTCAACATGTCATGAGTTATTCCATCTAAGCCATCTGTCACTCATGCTCAAAATTGTGCTAATTGCCACTGTTATATTTTATTATTTATATGTTACATGTATCATTGTTAATCAGTTAACTCCTAGGCTTCGGATTGTTCGGGTGCAATTTTTGGATTTCCAGAATTCGCCCTACCAACCTACGTTTATAATAAAGTGCTATTCCATCGTTAGCATTTTCATGTTTTATTGTTGCCGGAAAGTTTGACACCTTCTTTTCACCGGTGATAATAAGACCGTAGATTGGATACACAAGCTTCCGATTATGGTTATAAAAGAACGATAAAACAAGAGAGCTTGGAATGGAATTCTCGGAAGTCTCTGGTTTATCCTATGTTTAAAGACATTCACAATACAACAGTACAGTATCTTTATTTCGACCCGTACATAAACGAGCCTTTACATGTAACACATCAATTTTGATAAACATGTTGAATCTAGGTGAACATACAAGGGCTGAAAATAAGAGTAAGACATAGAAAAATTAGAAAATACTATACACATATTGAAATTATACATGCATAGTACATGTAAATACGGTACAATTCTAGAGAAAGAAGCATATCGCCGTTTAAATTTTATATTTACAAGTGCTTAAACTACGTGTATTTTTAAAATATGAATTAGACATAGTCCACATGCAGTTACACATTTATAATTATATACTTTGATTTGAAAAAAAAAAACAGAAATATTTTGTTTCGTTTTGGTAGGCTTCGTTTCGTTTCAGTTCGTTTCGTTTCTATTTTGTTTCGCACTTCACAGGTACCCCAATTAGGGGCATAAAAATTACTTAAAATAACGATAAAGTTTGAATTGGTCGTTTCATCGACTTCATAAATGCTGACTACCGGGGTATTATATTATTATTATTGTATATAAAGATAAATAGACAAAAAGGACATATGTTCTGTTCACTTCACCCAAAAATGTATCCAAATTTAGCTTACTTTAAACCAACTTTTATTCGCGTGCGAGAAATTTTCGCGAAGTCAGCGAGAGTGTCCTCATCACGAATATATTTCTCGCCGAGTATAGGTCCTCTAAGTCTCTGTGTCTATTGACTACAAATCCAAGAAAGTTTGATCGCAAAAAAATAATCGTCGAGAACTAGTTTACCCCCGATCGCGAAAATCGCGAAATAAAGTCGTCTCCATTTTTTTCTACTTTAAAATATGTTGGTTTACAGTATTCTTTTTAGCTCACCTGAGCTGAAAGCTCAAGTGAGCTTTTCTGATCACATCTTGTCCGGCGTCCGTCTGTCTGTCTAGCTGTCTAGCTGTCCGTCTGTCTGTCTGTCTGTAAACTTTTCACATTTTCGACTTCTTCTCAAGAACCACTGGGCCAATTTCAACCAAATTTGCCACATAGTATCCTTGGGTGAAGGGGATTCAAGTTTGTTCACATGAGAGGCCAGGCCCTCATTCAAGGGGAGATAATTGGGAATTAATGAAAATTTGGTGGCATTTTTAAAAATCTTCTTCTCAAAAGCCACTGTGCCAGGAAAGATGAAACTTATGGGGAAACATCCTCAGGTAGTGTAGATTCAAGTTTGTTCAAATTATGACCCCCGGGGGGAGGGCGGGGCCAAAATGGCCGACCAAAGTTTTACATAGAAATATATAGGAAAATTCTTGAAAAATCTTCTTCTCAAGGATGACAAAGCCATAATTCATCATATTTATATGGAAGCATGCTCAGATAGTGTAGATTCAAGTTTGTTCAAATCATGACCCCCGGGGGGAGGGCAGGACCAAAATGGCCGACCAAAGTTTTACATAGAAATATATTGGAAAATTCTTGAAAAATCTTCTTCTCAAGAATGACAAAGCCATAATTCATCATATTTATATGGAAGCAAGTTCAGGTAGTGAAGATTCAAGTTTGCTCAAATCATGACCCCTGGGGGTAGGGCGGGGCCAAAATTGCCGACCAAAGTTTTACATCGAAATATATAGGAAAATTCTTGAAAAATCTTCTTCTCAGAAATGACAAAGCCATAATTCATCATATGTAAATATGGAAGCATGCTCAGGTAGTGTAGTTTCAAGTTTGTTCAAATCATGACCCCCCGGGGTTAGGGCAGGGCCAAAATGGCCGACCAAAGTTTTACATAGAAATCTATAGGAAAATTCTTTAAAAATCTTCTTCTCAAGAATAGCTAAGCCATAATATATTTATATGGAAGCATATTCAGATAGTGTAGATTCAAGATTGTTCAAATCATGACCCCCTGGGGTAGGGCGGGGCCACAATGGCTTACCAAAGTTTTACATAGAAATATACAGAAAAATTCTTAAAAAATCATCTTCTCAAGAATAGTAAAGCCATGATTGGTCATGGGACTTCTTTTTGATTAAAACTCTACAATAATAAACCAATTTTTACTTCTTCTTAGCCACAGTGCTCAGGTGAGCGATGTGGCCCATGGGCCTCTTGTTTTATAAGCCACTGGATAAAGTTCTACAAAATCACATTGGTATTCATTTTAGCCATTGCCTGGACATGCAAACGTTCTTCGCACAACTTTCTTTATTCCGTGCAAAATAACAACTACAATGTATTTCAGACGTTCAGTCATACAATCTAAACCTTGTAGTCTTGACATCTATGTTTATCATACACGTAGTAAATACACTTGTATGATACGGGTGACGTCACAATACCGTACCCCATATCAAACATCGGTCCAAAAATCCAAAATCACGTGCTGGACCGGCGTGCAAAAATTCATATCGAATCAGATGTAACGTTTGTATAAAGTTTAAGAGTTAATTATTTACTTGATTTACGTTAATGATCTACACTAAGCTTTATCATATGCTTAAATAACTTAACTTTCTTTGTTGCTTGTAGCATCCCATAATGAGGCGAGTGATGCTACTGTGTTTTTTATTTACATCTATGAATACCTGCAGAGGTTCCTTTCCAGATGATATAGAATTGTATCGAAGTGGACAAAAGGAATATGAAATTCTGCAGACTCTAACAAAGTCTCCAAAATATGGACAATGTTGGATCCGCACCCATTCATTGATCAAAGAAGGATGTAAACATTTGACAGATGCAGTGCAGATGAGATTAGCCTTCGCGTATCTGAATTGTTTTTTAGAATTGCAAGGGATCACGCCATATCCATGTCATGAGGGTATGGATATGGAACATTGCTTAAGGGGTATTTCTGAAGCGGATCGAGGTTTACTAGGCGAATTTTTTACGCATACACTAAGCATTTGCTATTTCCTTGAGTTTCAGTTCTGGCATGAAACTATTCAAGAATCAATCAGAGAGCTTAATCATTTATCAGAAAAGGCACTTAAAAACCAAAAAATAATGATGGAACGAGCACTGAATTTGAGCCATATTATTACGTCTTCCATGGGAAAACTAACTGCCGATTTACATGACATTTTTGGGAAAATCACTCACGTCCATAAGACTATGACGAATTTTTTTGCCTGGTATAATTCAGTGGGGTATTATACATTTTTTATAATATTTTCATATTTGACAACTTCGATTCAACAAACAAGTGCCGCCCGGTTGTGGACTTTTCTGGTAATTGCTCTTAACATAGTTATAGAAAGGATATTCTTCTCCAATGACTACATAGAGGATTATAACAGCGATGTAAGTAAAGTACTACAATTAAAAGGTATATATTTATCTCGAAAAAAATATTTTAGCCGGATCTCAGGTATACATGTGTAACTGCAATTTTGTTGATGACATTTTATTTCTACGAATACAATTCATTTCTGAAGAACCAGTTTTCACGGAAAAAGTCAGAAAATTCAATATTCATACCTAATAAATAGCGTTTCGCAAAACTACAAGGTCCAAATCAAAAAAAAAAAAAAAAAAAATATATATATATATATATATATATATATATATTATATATAATTCCATTAGTCAAACCCTATATAATTATGACTGCAAATCATGCATAATTAATTGTATATTTATTTACCGTATTCTAAGATATTGGTTATCATTCTTGTAATAATGATAATACTGTAAACGTATTTCATTTAGCGGTGTAAGCGAAAGCAGAGTCCGCTATTTCAAGTACATCGCTAAATGTCTTGTATATTTACTTTTATAGATAGCAAATTCAGACAGCGCTAAATCAAATCTACGCTAACTTGTTGAAAATTGAATTCCGCCAAATATCGTACACGCAAAAATGTAATACATTTACAGTGTAAGAAATTGTTTTATTTTTCGATTTTATTACCCCGGTAAGTTTTTGCTCGTTGAAGGTATTAAAATAGTAATATTTTGCCATGTACTGAAGATTCCTTATTTATCGCGAGTACTTTTTATTGCGAACTGGCTCTTTAACCTCAAATCGCGAAAATTATAATTCGCGAATGGACAGAATTTACATAGATTTCAGCACCATTAAAATTAAAGCGAGTAATATTTTTTTCGCGAATGATGCTTTTTGCGAAATTACGCGGAAATTAATTCCTCGAGTATAATTAGGAATCTATAGTACATAATATCATAAACAATCTTGTATTACTTTTGATTTCTTTCCACAGAGAACTGTAAGTAACTGGACTGTCTACTGCCGTTACTTCTTTTTTTCAACTGCAGTGTTCCTTGTTGTGTTTTATTTCCATCAATATCAGGATCCTAACAGAGAAATTCTGAATTATATAAGAAACAGAGACAGAGAAAGATGAATTTATTATCATTTTAATTGAGCTCTTGATGTGCAACTTTTAAGTACAAATAATATTTTTACGTTAACAATATTATATAAGAAATAAATTCCACGTTTTTGTAAATGTTGCAAAGTAATCTCCGAAGTCGAGAAATATGTTTGAAAGATACTAGTAATAGCTGAAGCGTTCGCCGAAGTTTTTATATTTCAAACAAAATTTCGAGATCGAGGAGGTAAATCTGCATCATTCACGACAACATGGACTTTCTATTCTACTACAGCTCTAAAATACGACTGATCGTTTTTTAGAGAGGAACGAATAAGACCAACATGTTGCAATAACGCTGTTCCATTTAGCACCAGAGTGTAAATTTGGTTGTTTACCCCTGCTTACCTGACAGTGTGAATAAAATGCAGACGATTTGTGCTTTCGCTGCAATATGGTCTTCATGCATTCTTAAAAGGCATTAGATTGAAATTGGCGTCAGTTTGAATTCAAAAACATCCATAATCACGATCAATTAAGATAGATAAGAAATCGAATTTTATTTCTTTTAATCTTAACACAGCTGTATATATAAACTCTTTAAAATTCCAAAAACTTACCAATAACTTATAATGCCTTTTTGAATAATTTCCAGATGTCCTTCTGCGCATGCTCTTACAATGTACTTTGGCAAACTCTAACTGAATTTATCATTGAATTTGTAAAATTCCTATATTTACCATCCTTGTTAGTAATAGTAGTTACATTAGTAATGACAAACGGCAGTGCGACTTTGTAAAGTCCGACCTCGTTATAATCCGACAGTGTTATAATCCGACACTATTTTAGTCCGAATTATATATCAGCGAAAATAGGATTGGACCGCTTGGCGAAGATCTGACGTTGAATCAATGATGAAAATTCAACAATTGCTCGAGTTTCCGTCAAATCATTCCACGGAGCACACGTTCATTATACGCATATTTCTGCGGTAGATAGAAACATTTATAACCGTTGTATTATGCTTAGAACAAGTTTTGATAGTCTGTTGACACCTTTCAAACTAGAAAAAAGATTGCAAAGACCTAACCAGATGTTCATAGGGCGATCTCTCTTGTATGACAAGAGATGAATAAATGTCCATACATGTAGTTTTCGGTGAAAACAGTGGATGAAAGACACATTTCGAGTATGTAAAAACGTGATTTTTCTTATCTTTTTAGTGAAAATGTAATTGTTTTCTGCGGACTTGCACGGTTTCAAAAAAAGCTATATGTCTACGCGATTTCTGTTTCAGTTATATATTCGTTTAAACTCTCGACTTCACGTTCTGAATTGCCTCTTTTTAGACGGGCTTATTACTCAAAGTGCAATTGCCGGCTTTAGTAATCCTGTTCAAGGTTGGAAGTCCACCCCATAGTCGCCATATTAAAGTAACGTGTTAAAATATAGTGCTTACTCTGAACCACTTTTGAGATAACACAAACGCTAAATAAAGGAACAAAACTAAGACGAAGTTTTATCTATTTAAATAAACATTAGTAGTTATGATTCTGAAACCTTCAGTCTTAAGTCAAAGAACATAGTTTATTAGCGTAATAATTTTTTTATGGTTATCGTAGTTCTCTACACAGACGAGGAAAAGTAGGAGAGGTAACCAGACTGGCATTTTTCTTTACATTCTGTGGTACCAGATAACGACCTTTATAGATGCAATTTGATATCAAGTCCCTTGTGCACGTGCGGTAAAGATGAGGACACATATCATTATTTTTTCGTATGTCAAAGTATGTGAACGCCAGAAATGAATTTTTAAATAATTTTTTACAATTTGATAAAATCCACATACTAGATACACATGTCTTATTATGGGGGGTTGAATCACTGAGTGCTGCAGAGAATGAACGTCTCTTTTCTTTTGTTCAAACATTTATCAAGCATTCTGGTAGATTTCCTTGTTAATTACTGTACCAATATTAATATATGAATTTGTTCGACTTTTATATATTTATACATAATTATGCAAAATGCATCAATTTGTTTACTTTTGCAAATTCTGAATCCTTTATATAGCATGTTTAACTGTTGCAATTTCAATGTGTAATTTACATGTATAGGGAGAGAGCGTTATAAGTATTCAGTACTTGTGCTCAATCCCTTTGTAATTATATTACAATAATTTAATTTCTCTTGTATCAAGCAATTTCATTGGCTGAATCGTTCTGAGGAACATATAATATTTTGGATAACATAACTTGCCTACGTCACAATGAATTACGTCAAAAACGTATTACTGCGCTTGACGTTATTTTTAAAATAATGCTCAGTTTGAAGCCTTTTTCCGGAGGAAATATTCCTTCACTGTCTACACTAAAATTAAATTATAAGGAATGAAGCTTATTTCAACTTATGTTATCCGATATAACAAAACTTGGGGCAGTTTACGCTTTCTTATAAACCGCTTCGCGGTTTATAAAGCGTAAACTGCCCCAGATTATGTTATATCGGATAACATAAGTTGAAATAAGCTTCATTCCTTAAATAAAATATGTTCAAACCAGATTAAGGTCAGACGACACGTTCCTCAAAATTATATAATTTTTCTCAAGAATATGTCATTGAAGTACATGTGTAAAGGTACTTAAACATGTTTTCTCACAAAAAATTAAGGTACATTACCAGGCATTTGGACAAGATACCCCAGGGTGATATTTCTTATATATCACATATGAGTAATCATATGAATGGCCTGTATGACAATTTTTGGTGTACTTATATTCAAGAACATGTCGAAAACAATGTAGAAATCACGAAAATGAGAAATATGCGTAATTTTTTTTTAAAAATAATACCAAGAAATACAGGGGATATATTTGAGGAACGTGTCGTCTGACCTTAACTCTGATTTTGATACCGGACCATGGTATTAGGATCAGTAAACTAACTGTCTTATCATCTATATTTATATTTTTAAAATAACTTTTTCATCAGAACTTTTAATCCGAAATTCTCGTTATTTATCTTTTAATACAATAATGAATGTAAGAAATTTATTCTACTCTGTAAATGAGCCTGGCTTTCTGTACTCCTGAGTACTTTGATTTTAAACTCTTATTGGACACGTTGATTATTCAGTAGTCAAAATGTGCATACGTAATTCATATGAATTGGAATTAATCTTAAAACTCTGTTTTTGCATCATTTTTGGAAGAAAACATATAATCTGAGCACATGCTCGTATTTCCGTAAAAAAGACTTACCCAATTGTATACAGTACCCGCATCGTTATTCTTTACAATTCTATCGAATTCTATCGTGCGTGTATCCTATCGTATCGTGCGTGTATCCTATCATATCCTATCGTATCGTGTTTTCCGTTTATCAGGTTTGCGTTTTCTATCGTGTTTTCCGTTTATCGTGTTTTGCGTTTATCGTGTAGATCGTTTATCAGGTTCTATCGTGTACTGTAAACCAACTATTATTCGCGTCATCTTTTATTCGCGAATCGTCAATCTAAAATCAATCCGCGACGATTAATTTCCGCGACCGAAGAAACGTTCTCTACAAATCCTTAGCAAAATGAATGGTTCGCGGCAATTAATATTCGCGAGTCAAAGGAGGTCGCGGAACTCGCGGATATTTCTCGCACGCGAATAAAAGTTGGTTTACAGTATCGTGTTTTGCGTTTATCGTGTATATTCGGAAATCCTCGCTTTTATCTTTACTATACAAAGAAACTACTGAGGTATTCCAAGTGTCTTTTTCGTTTTGTTAATCAAAATATGATTAATTCAACCGAAAAAGACAAAATAAAGTTTTATCCCTTTCTTTTTCATCAATATAAGAAATATTAAAGCGTAGAAGGGAAAAAAAATAGCGTACTTCATGAATGAATAAATTGATTTATTAATAAATAATTAAATTAATGATGTCATCGTTAAGCAGAGAGTGATTGTCAAAATTTAAACAGTAACTCTATTTTGCGGAAATGAAATTATAAGTAGATCGATTACCTGGTCCATTTTTTAAAAAAAAAATAATTTATCGAATTGTATGATTTATTTTGTCAAAATTAAATACTATTAATATAAATAAATAATAAGCAGGATATTACGAAAGCCCAGAAGGCTCATTCGAGATTCGAAATACGAGATTCGAGATTCGAAATACGAGATTCGAAATTCGAGTTTCGAGATTCAAGATCTAAATTAACCAATCAAAAGGCAGGTTCAACTTTGATTACTTCCCATTATTATGTTTTACTATAAAGAAATCGTTGAATATATTCATAACAAATGGGTCATTTGCTTTAATGATAATGCAAGAAAAAATGATATATGTATTAAAACGAAATAAAAAGGAATTTTGGGTTACATTTTGGAAAATATATATAAATTCTTAATGTGTTTTATGGTGTGACCGTTGGGGCGAGCGCAGTTTATTTACTATCATAAACCTAGTACACATGTATGTCTATCATTCAAGAAAAAGCAAGCAAAAAAAAAAAAATAAATAAATAAATAAATAAAACAAAACAATAAAAAGAAATCATTTCCCAAGCATCGGGATCGAAATTCCAAACTTCTCGGAGGAAAAACCCGAACCGTTGAAGTGACGAAAGTATGACGTCAGATAAAAAGTTCTGTTGACTTAGGACGCAAACCCTAGTTTTATGGAAAAGAGATTGCATTAAATTGTTCTTTTCAAGTAAGTTGTTGCTATGTTTTAGCCACCGTGTTGCTATGCACCACAACATGCTTTTCGAGTTTCACGGAAGCAACCGACATAAATTCGTCAAAATTCGTAAGTTTCCGGTGACGTCATTTGTATCATTTCCGAAGGGCAAGGTGAAGGCCGGTGTTGTGGCATGGGGGTATTTTTTTTGAATAAGTAAGGCAAATCATTTCGTTAAGATTTCGGTAAGAAACAATGTTCCTTTAATTTTTTTACTATTTTTGATTTATTCGCGCAAAGGACATTGGGTAGTGCAGGAATTCTGGGAATGTTGCACAGAGAAATTTGGCTGACGTATGTACAGATTTCAATCCGAATTTCCTCTGTTCATACACGTTAGTCTATTGAGCTCGCAGCTCGCCGCGCTCGCTAATATGTTTTACGGTGTGATCGTTAGGGCGAGCGCAGTTTATTTACTATCACAAACCTACACATGTACTGTCTATCATTCAAGAAAAAAAAAAGCAAAAAGAATATAACAAAACAATAAAAAGAAATCATTTCCCAAGCATCGGGATCGAAATTCTAAACTTCTCGGAAGTTTCCGACAAAATCGGAAATACCCGAACCGTTGAAGTGACGAAAGTATGACGTCAGATAAAAAGTTCTGTTGACTTAGGACGCAAACGCTGGTTTTATGGAAAAGAGATTGCATTAAAACGTTCTTTTCAAGTAAGTTGTTGCTATGTTTTAGCCACCATGTTGCTATGCACCGCAACATGTTTTCCGAGTTTCACGGAAGCAACCGACATAACTTCGTCAAAATTCGTAAGTTTCCGGTGACGTCATTTGTATCATTTCCGAAGGGCAAGGTGAAGGCCGGTGTTGTGGCATGGGGGTATTTTTTTGAATAAGGTAAGGCAAAATCATTTCGCTAAGATTTCGGCAAGAAACAATGTTCCTTTAATTTTTTTACTATTTTTGATTTATTCGCGCAAAGGACATTGGGTAGTGCAGGAATTCTGGGAATGTTGCACAGAGAAATTTGGCTGACGTATGTACAGATTTCAATCCGAATTTCCTCTGTTCATACACGTTAGTCTATTGAGCTCGCTTCGCGACCGTCGCTTCGCGACGCTCGCTGCGCTCGCTATTATTCCTCATTAAACAAAACAATAGATACGTATATAGAATATTATATGGTCTTATCGTTGAATTGCGGAATTACAAGGTCGACATTTCCTTAATAAGAACATTGATGATGGTGAAAATTATTATTTATATGAAATACTAATGAGGGTACATTTCTTTACGTCCCCCCCCCCCCATAAATTTTGCGATATATAAAATACTATAGAAATCATAACTACAATATGCTTGTGCCCCCTCAATAAAAAGCATCTGAAAACTGAAAATGTATGACTGTGCCCCCCCCCCCCCGGCCCCCTTCCCAATGAAATGAGTGTTATGGTTTTACTAGTATATTTGAATCTTTGACCATAACACTATGGTCAGAGACTAAAATATAAAACAATAACGCAACAGTTCTGCGGCTTAGCTAGACTCATCTACTATTTGATATAAAATAAAATAAATTCCAGTCTGTTTTGTATCTATGATTTTTAATTAATTCAAGTTACAAGTAGAGCTTTTCAAAAAAGCTTACCGTCTTTAGCAAAAATTTTAAACAGTAAACAGATCTACACTTAACAGGCCGTATAATTCTTTTGAATTTCTTGATTTTGTATTTCTAAATTAGCTTTTTACGGGCATTAGCCCTACCACGGTTGTCGCTCGGTCATCTCCTTAAACTTTGACTGGCCGAGAGCTTTCGGCAAACCTCGGCTGATTTCCATTCACTCTTCAAACAAGAAAGGGGAAAAGAATAATAACAAATTGTAAAGCAAGCAATTACTATCAAATTTTATTTATAATGAAATTAAAGAGACCTTTTTATTTATTGCTATAAAAATATAATGTTATTAAGAAAAAATTACTGCTGATTTTGTTGTTCGTTTTGTCATTTTTTTAAGATTGGAAATCTTGCAAAATTGTTAAGTCGTACGAAAAATAGATCATCAGAAAGTTATCTCCCTTGCCTTGAGCAGCATTTCAACCAATGAAATAATTGAAAATTTTTTCATCATGCAATTTCTACCAATCACAAAAGAGAGGAAGTGGATAGTCCGAAGACTGTAAAAAACTTCAACTATACAATACCGTCTTCCAAGGAAGACGGTAATCAAAGCCTTAGACCAAGATAAGTAATTGAAAACTAAATTTTTATGTATTTCCTCTATTAGGAAACCTACAAAATATTTTTGTGCCCTAGAAAAACGAAATAACGTAAATAAGAATATCAACAACTTGATTAATAATGATGGAAAATATGTAAACTAACAACAAGATATCTTGGCAGAAGTTGGAAAATTTTACAAAAATCTGCATGAAAATAAAGATCAAGAACTCGATGATCTTGAAGATTTATGAACTTGTATATTGATTGGTTATGTTTCTTGCGAGACCCGAGCGGTTTCCTTTCAAATAATTATCGAATATATATTTATTGTATCCATGCATCGCAAGATTGACAATGACTGTGATAACCACACATTTGTCCCTCCCACCCACCCCCCACCCCCCTTTTGGCCATTCCCGTAATATTTTTTGGTATAATATACTATAGAAAACAGTAACTTTGTGCTTATTTCCATTCAAAAATAACTTCCAATTACCATGATAACCCCTATTTTTTCGAGGTTGGGGTGGGGATAGGTGAATTAACAATTTTTTTAAATTTGTTATTCCCAATGGGTCATTATATTTATTAAGCATGCATGTTTCAGCCATCCGTATTTAGGGGCTGTCTATTGGCTGTCTATTGGTTTCATAAACTTGGTCACTGGCCACTTTCTAATATCGTGTCACAGACACTATCCACCTTGAAAACCATAGTAGTAATTATTACAGAGAAGAAGCATCGATTTTGAAAGTGGGGTGGGGGGAGGGGGGCAGGCAAAAATATTATTTCAAATCCGAAAATAAAAATCAGAAAAAATTGTCCAAACCCGAAAATCCTATTTCGGGGCGTGAAAGGGGGCGGGGGAGGGGGTCGAACTTCATTTAGTACCTAATTTCTTTTTATACACTACTACTTAAACTTCTTTGACTATACTGCACCAAAACGTAGAGGGGAGGCGCTGGGGGCTTGGCAACCGACCTTTCGATGAATATTTTCAATAGTAAAAATAGGTCACACGGGTATCCCATAACAACTTTCCAACAATTGAATTTGATTCGTGTTTTAAACCAGAGGCCATGAAATTCGCAATTTTGAAAGAGGCACCATTGGCCATCATAATCATACACTTAGCATGCTTACTTTGATTATTTAATAACTAGTGGTAGATCATAGCAACAAAAAGAAAATGCATTTCCACTTTGTAGCCATTTGTGCAGCCCATCCCACAGGAACCACTGATCCTGAGGCCACATATTTCAAAATTTTGGAAAGGGTATCATGTATGTTATTTCATAATTAGCTGTTGATCAATATCAAAGCGCACATTTCAAAGCATTAATTAAAACCCAGACTTTGTAACCCCCCTCCAAATACCTCTGACCCAGGGGCCATGAAACTATCAATTTTGGAAGAGTCAGCTTTTTTCATTATAAATATGTACTTAGATTATTGGCGTCTCCCCCGTGGCGCAGTGGTTAGAGCGTCTGCTCTAGAGTCGCGAAGTAAGGAGTCAAGCCTTACGTCGCGGGTTCGAATCCCACTGCGGGACGTAGAGACCGGTCCTTCGGATGAGGCCGTATAAACCGAGGCCCCGTGTCGCAGTAGGTGCTGGCACAAAAAAGATCCCTCACTGCTAAAAGGCCCTGAGTGCCGAGCATAGGACAAAATTTGTAGCCCTCCACCGGCAAGTGGTGGCGTCTCCATATGAGTAAAAAATTCTCGAGAGGGACGTTAAACAATATACAATCAATCAATCAATTAGATTATTGGCATAATACCCAGGAGCAACAAAATTCATGCATAATCATTATAAAAACATTAAAGCCAAACTCTAACACAAGAAGCTTCGATCCAGGGGCTCTGAAATTCACACATCTAAAGAGACATCATTCATCCTTAAATCTATGTACATAGTTCCTTGGTTTAGCAGGCGCAGAAAACGAGATTTTCAACGAAATTATTCATTTTCAATATCTCTTTATCATCTTTATAGCCCCACTCTAGCACTAACACCCCCATCCAGGGGACATGAAATTCGCAATTTTGGAAGACGCAGCATTATTCACCATAACTATGCACTTGATTGGTTTATTTAATTCCCATGAACAGAGAAGAAGAAATTTCAAAGAATTTACGCATATTCACTATAAAATCTATATAGACCAGTCTTAGCACTAGAACCGCTTACCCTGGGACCATGAAATTCACAATTTTGGTAAAGGCAGCATTATTCAACTTAACTATGCACTTGGTTAGGTTAGGTTATTTAATGCCCAGGAGCAGAAAACAAGAAGTTCAAAGAAATAATGCAATTTCACTACATAGACTATATATCCCCGCCCTAGCACTAGAACCCCTGACCCTTGGGCCATGAGTTTTATAATTGTGATAGAGGACTCAATGTTGATTACAATCACACCAGTAGTTTGACTGCTTTGTGTTCAGGAGTAAAGTAGATTTTTAAAGATTGCACTAATTTTAGTAGTTACTTTTTTTATTACCTAGAGCAGAGAAAAGTAATTTTAAAGAATTAATGCATTTTTACTATTAAATCAATATAGCCCCGCCCTAGCACTAGAATCCGTGACCCTGGGCCATGAATTTAACAATTTTGGAGGAAAGCTCAATGCTGATTACAATCATACCAACTGTTTGCATGATTTTTAAAGATTGTACTAATTTTATCAGGTTTGGCACCACCCCCAGGCCCCAGGGGGGGGGGGGGCAGGGACCATGAAATTCACATTTTGTGCTTTCCTTTGACCATATATATACTATATGCCAAAATTAGTTGAAATTAGTTCAGCGGTTTCGGAGAAGCTGAAAATGTCCAGATGTTAAACTCACGACGCACGACGACGGACAAAAACGGATAGCAATAGTTCAAATGAATCTACTCAGGTGACCTAAAAATGAATAAATTACAAAATATATTAAAAATAACGTACGTGTTTTTGCAATTTCAAGAAATCCAGCATATCCCCGGTAAAATTCGTAACCTCGACGAAATGAAGTGGGTTGTTGGAACACAACGGGTACAAATGGATCCCAGTCACTGTTTACGTTGGTGAGGCCAGGGCTTGTTATGGAAAGATTCACTGACGTTTGATTATATACAAATTTTTCTCCAATATTTGTGTACACTTTTCCTACCATATAATCAGGACAACGGATCAAATCACAATCCCAAGGAAAATCCATGTAAAAATCAGGCTTTTTACCTTCAATTGAAATTTTATTTCGTTCATTGTTTTTCCAGTTGTTCAGCTATTGAACTTTATGAACTTCATCTCCTATTCCGATTGGCTAGAATACATTTCAATGGGAATGACTATATATATAAGATCTATATCCAAAAATGTTTTTAAAAAGAAAAAAAGATCTACCCGATGAACCATAAAGCCACCCAGAGAATAAAGAAAATGTTTTCCTTTGAGAAGGGATATATGGACAGTTTCACCAGCGGCAAGGTGGTATATAGCATACGCTGTGGATGTACTTGATACCATTCTTTTTTGTGGTTGGTCATTTTGGCCAAAAATGTCTAATTAGAATGAATTGCCCAAGAAAATACATATACACCATTCACAGGCGAGGTAAAGAGACCCGTGCTTTTATTGTAAGCTTTTCCAACATTGTTATATTGTCAAAACGAAGAATTCCGGATAATTCAGGCTGACTATCTTCGCTTAGAGAGGCAAGAAATCCAACTGTCTTTTTCATGTGACTACACACTGAAAAAAAGCATGATTTCTAGATTGAGTTCCAGATATTGATTGATTAAGTGACAAAAGGTTTTTAATATAACCTAATTAATTAATGTATTTCAGGATCAAAAAATAACTATTCTATTACCTTATAAACAGAATAAATAACTTACAGATTAGTTTTATGCTAAAAACACACACATGCACATTATGCGGCTTATTCAAATAAATGATAGTTTTAAGAGTAATTATTCCTAGTGGAGGAACAGAAATCCGTAAGTAGATACACGCTCTTAATTTTTTTTTTCCTTTTTTTTGGACAAATAGTTTAGAATATTTTTTTTGTGAAAATCAAAATTTCTCACAACTATAACTGCAATAATCCTATTCGCAACATTCTTCACATCTATTCGTAGATCTTCTTCCAAATAATTTTGTGATTCCATTATTACATTCCTATAACAAACATATACCTTGATTCCTTTTTTATAGAAAAAAATATCGTGGATCAATCAAAAAAAGTATTTACGTTTAATGAAGCTGAACATGACTCGTAAATAAGCATACGCTTATCTAAGATTAGGCTATCTAAGATATCAGCATACAGTTTACCTTTGGCATTATGTTCGACTGCTTTATTGTCACACGAAATGGCTATACCCTAACAAAAAAATACTATAGTAAACTATAGTTAACTACAGTTTACTATAGATTACTATAGTAAATCAAAGTTCCAAAGTTTTCACTATTGTAAATCAAAGTTCCAAAGTTTTCACCATAGTAAATCGATGTTCCAGTTTTCACCATAGTAAATCAATGTTCCAAAGTTTTCACTATAGTAAATCAAAGTTCCAAAGTTTTCACCATAGTAAATCATAGTTCCAAAGTTATTCCTATAGTAAATCAAAGTTCCAAAGTTTTCTCCATAGTAAATCAAAGTTCCAAAGTTCTTAGTATAGTAAATCAAAGTTATTTTGATTCTAAATGATCTTATAGATTTTTTTCCCCATAAATGATAATAAATATTGCTTATTTATCTGTGCAAGAAGCAAATTTTACATTAAATTCATTTCTTGTACTTTGTTCTTTAAGGGAACAGGCCGGTTTTTTTTAAACATTCTCTAAAACTTTAATGAATCTTATTCTTGAAATTTCATAAAATGTACTGAATGGCAAAAACATAATTCCAAGGGTTTTATAGTACTTAATAAAAGTTCCAAAGTTTTTGCTATAGTAAATCAAAGTTCCAAAGTTATTACTATAGTTAATCAAAGTTCCAAAGTTTTTACCAAAGTAAATCAAAGTACCAAAGTTTTCACCATAGTAAATCAAAGTTCCAAAGTTTTAACTATAGTAAATCAATGTTCCAAAGTTTTTACAATAGTAAATCAAAGTTCCAAAGTTATTACTATAGTTAATCAAAGTTCCAAAGTTTTTACTATAGTAAATCAAAGTTCCAAAGTTTTCACCATAGTAAATCAAAGTTCCAAAGTTTTAACTTTGGTACTATAGTTAACTATAGTAAACTATAGTTAACTATAGTTTACTATAGTATTTTTTTGTTAGGGTACACGTGTTCCTTCTGCCTAGTTACATGTATCTTAGTTACATTCAATCGGCGATCCTATGCTGACTCTGCTATGCTCCATCCAAACCTCGGATGTGATTAGTGAAGGAATACGCAACATATCCTTACATTTCTCCGCCTGAAACTGCCTTATCACTCATTTCATATTTCGCTCTGCATAACGTTCTTCGAAAAATTCTTTATTGTAAACAGGTTTTGGTAGCAACCTCTCGCTAAGGCTTTGAAAACAGGAAAAAAAACTGTTTAGTGTGCCAAAAAATAACTTCGATTTCAAATGTATGACATCACCGTTGACGTCCGAGGTTATGTGCGAGGTAAGAGTCATCTGAGGAACTCCGAGTGAGTAACAATACCTTTATTTACATGTTATTGCAGTACATTTTCCCTACCAAGGGTAGCATGCGTCAGTCTACACTGGTGACATATGAATACAATGAACACTGAAAAATTGAGCAGATTACATTGTATATATGGGCCCTCATATATAGCTAGTGAATAATCGAATATGGCGGACGAATTTATTTTACGAATCATATTCAGCTTCTATATTATCAATACATGGATTAATAACTATCTTTATCGTTTATAATTTAATAATATAACAAAATGATACAAGAACTTACTGATCTTCTAGCACATTTCATATCGTAGACATTGCCATTATGGCTTTCTCTGACTGACATATGACAAATCTAATCAAAGTCAAAAAATAGTATACAATGTATACATGTAATTTTCTTTAATTGTTCCTTAAGGCCCTTTCACAATTGGCGCACGAGCACTTTAAAACACTTTGCGATCGGAAACTTTTAGCGTCGCACGAGCTATCACCGAGCTCTCGCATACGTTGCACGATGTTTCGCATTCGTTGCATGCGTTTTAGTGGTCGCATCAAGTCTCCTCAAAATACTCGACATGCACACTATTCAGACGCGACCAAATGCGATCCACATTTATCGCAAATCAACGCGCGAATATTCGTACGAGCGTCTTACAACGTTTTGTGTACTCGCAAGAGTGATGCACGATTTTTAAAGGTCGTAAGATGAATCGCAGCTGTATATGCGTGTGTTGTGCGACCATAAGACTGTTGCTCAACGTGTCTCGTGTAATCTTGCAACGTTTTACTATGCATGATTTATCAGCTTCAATTTCCCATTCTTTGCAACTAGTATATGTAAACCCTGTCCTCATCCTCACTTTACCCATCAGGTTCTAAAGGCTCAACTGGCTGGTCTGGTGGCTCTACCCCCTCGAAAAGCTCAGGCTGATTATGAACAGGGCTGCGGCAGGTCCTGGGCCTCCTCCTCTTCTTTCTACAGTTTACCTTGGCTTTACCTGTAGCTTTTGTCATCTTTTTGGCCGTCATCTCTTGCATTCGACTGACGAGGGTCAGAAACGGTTGGTATATATATATATTCCCCTTCTCACTCGCACGATCATTCGTACCATGAAATTCATGAGTGCACGAGCGCCTTACGTCCAATCGCATTGGTGAACGTTCAATCGTTCGATCACCTGGTCACTCGCGCGATCCTTTCGCATTATCTTACAACACTCGCTTTCATTGCACAACAGTCGCCTATAGACGCAAGATATATCGTAAGATTTAAAACCCATGGGTCGCTTTATATCGTGCGAATTTCGTACGAAAACTTTTTCATATGCGATTATTTCAGCAACAGTTTACAATCCAAGTCAAAGTTTTTCGGTCGCACGAATATTTTGTTGCTTCTGCTCGTGCGCCAATCGTGAAAGGCCCTTTATCATCACTTTAAAAACACTACGGCCTCTTAAAAAGAAGAAAGAAACGAACGTGAAGATATCCTTATGTATATTTATAAGTTTACGGTAGCCTAGTGGTAGAGCGTTCGCTTCGTGATCTGGAGGTCCGGGTTCGATTCTCGTTCCCGGCGCTGCGTTCAAACCTTAGACGTAAAAATAGGTAGTGACTGTTCCTTCGCCAAGCGCTCGGCATCAGAAGTGAAAGTCAAGGGTCTTTCGGATATGACCTTAAAAAAGTAGGTCCCATGTCACGGTAGGCGCTGGCACGATAAAGAACCCTCACTGCTCAATGGCCCTGAGTGCCGAGTATAGGTCTAAATTTGAAGCTCTTCACCGGCATACGGTGACGTCTCCAAATGAGTGAAAAATTCTCAAGAGGGACGTTAAACCATATACAATCAATCAATCTTAAAATTGAAACTTGATTACAAATATTAAAGTCTCTCGCGTGGCGGAGTGGTTAGAGCGTCTGCACTAGAGACTTGAAGTAAGGATTTTATACTTACGTGGTGGGTTCGAATCCCACTGTGGGACGTGGAGACTGGTCCTTCGGATGAGACCTATATAAACTGAGGTCCCGTCTCGCATTAGGCGCTGGCACGATATAGATTCCTCACTGCTCAATGGCCGTAAGTACCGAATATAGGATAAAATTTTCATCTCTTTGCCGTCATATGATTGCGTCTTCATATGACTGAAAATTTCTCGAAAGGGATGTTAAACAATATACAAAAAACCGAACAAATAAAGCAAACAAAGCTTCCAAATTTTACTTCTCTGTGGTTGTACTGATATAGATCATGATGAATGGGTCATGAAAACCGTTATTGAAATAACTGACAACAATATTCAATTTTATCTTTTTTAAAATATTGGAAGAAAGATCAATACTCACTGACCTCGTCATGATTGCATCGTGTAATTGTGTCACAAAGGGTCGGGTCGGATATTTGCAAACAGTTCAAACAAAGAGGCCCTTCTCTCTTCCTAGAATTATCTGATCATGAATAGTCGATAAACCAAATTTCAACGATGAAATACAATGTATTCATAACACGCTATTTCCTTTTTCAATTCAATGCTCAGAGAATGAATATATTACATGTACATGTTGCATTTATCAAGAAAACTCTAACAATAGAAAAATAAGTTATTTAAAAAAAGTTCTTATCATTCAAAAAATCTTATTCAGAGAATTTGTGTCCCCCGCTGAAGAAAAAAGAACATGCTCAGATTTCGGGAGGAGTGGATTTGGGTGGGGATTGTCGAGACCAATCTCCCCCCAGAATCAGAATTATAAATGTAAGTACTGAAGAAATAAAACAAACCTACGAATATGGATATATATAGGCCTAAATACATTTGATTGCTTACTCTTTCAAATGTGCAGAGAAAATTCTTTTAATAATTTAATAATAATAACCAGGCTGTACTACTGATTTGATGCAAAAGTTGGAACACACCATACGTTCAACGTCATCTTTTCATATGCTAAATACTCTATCTCGTTTAGTAAATAAAACATAATCAAGGGATCATCCGTAATTCAACCCAGGACCTCTTACATTCAAAGCGAGAAACCTAAAAACAATTAGACCAAGGAGGGTCTTGACCAGTAGGTCACATATTATAAATTTATTGACCGTGTTAAAGGACATCATACGTTTTACACAAGTACCAAATTAAACTGTCTGCATGAGGCCGTTTCGTTTGAGGGTCGACAAAACACATTTTTCCATAGAACACAGTCAGTAAATGTTTTGATATACCTTTTAATTTTTTGACACACCTGTGTCATGTACTGTCTTCCATAATGTAAACCTAAGGTTTGTCACTGCTATAGATATTCAAATGCAACGCAGCACAGTTAAGGTTACAAATGAAAATATCGTCGATTTTACAGATAAAAAATACATACTTTATTAGGATGGACGATTCTTTTTAGTACATGTACTTTACTGATATAAAAAAATGTAATATGGTTTTAATCTAAATGCTGGAGACATTTAATTTTTTTTTATTTAGACTTGTCACGTTATGTCGACGTCAATTGACTTTAGCAATTATACTTTCAGTTTAGAGGTCATCTATAAATTTCAATATTGCCAGGGCATACATGTAACTAACTTTAAAATCTTTGTTTAATTTATAATCTTTTTCAACACTATATGTAGTTTGTGAAAAGTGCTGCGAACCTATATAGATTCCCTTTTTAATTGTTAAAAGAATGACTGCACTTAAGCTATGAGAATTGGATCCCGATGTTTTGCGCAAAATAAAATTCCAAAATTCATTCAATTTATGTTTTATAGGTATTAAACAATATCTTAAGAGCAGGTTTTGGTATATTATATAACATGAAAGTATTAAACATTGCCGAGCGACACTAACGTTTGAGACGGGGGTCTAATAGTTTTGTCTCATTCCTATTGTTATTCATATTCATACCAGTTTTCAACGACTTTGTTTACATCGAGCCGCAACTTGGCCATTTTTCGTATTTGCACAGAATGTGTATTTTAACTTAAACTTATACATATCCAAAGGACAATGTTGGCCAAGTTGCGGCTCATATCTAATTTAAAAAAAATGTCCCCAAACTTGGGTCGAGATAGCTACTAAATTAACCGGTCACAATCAACAATTGATATTATAATCAACTTAATCACGTGACATTCTGCTGTTCGATACGCTAACGCTTTCATTGAACATTTCATTGTGTTAAGTCTCTGTTGTGACAGTATCTATCGTACTTCCAACTTCAAAGTATGGGATATTTTTGCGCAAATTTTAATAGGGTTTGAAGATTAATATGTCTCTTATTTAACTTCATGCTTTACATTAGGGGTGTTTTGAAAGAATTCTGGTATTGACAGTGTCAATACTAAGTACATGTATAGGCCTATATGTATGTCGCCTCTGTATTATGGTCTGCAGAGTGAGACATGTACATGTACCCCATCCCTTATTAATACAATCATTTAATAATTGTGCACCATAAAATCAACAAGATCTCTTTCTTCTCCAGAGTGGGTGTTTACATTCCACACCCATGCGGTTTAAATGACTCCGCCTATTTGCGGATACCTTAGATTCGAAAGTGGTCCCGTTCAAATTTCCGCAATTTAAGGCTTTTACATGTTCTTTTCAATTACATTTTCTGTAATTGTAGAAATATGTATGATAAAAATTTCTAGAAATAAATATCAAAAGCATATGCTTGCACATTAATCATAGATTAATTTAGCGATATATTGTATTGTTAAGCTAAAAATGGGTGGCCGAAAAGGTTCCAACTCTAATAGCTTAAGTGCAGTCATTCTTTAATTTGTTGGAGGCAGGTTGAATATTTTGATGGTCAGCTAATTAAATATAGCTATAATTAATTTATTTGCAATATTTCAAGAGGTTCACAGCACTTTTCAAATATCTTTATGCTTCTTGAGTTTATGTGTAAAATCTTGACAAGATAAATTAAGGGTATGTCCTTGCAATAAATCGATAATTTATGAGGACCCTTCCACTACTTTTTCAATGAATCTGCATACAAACACACGACAGTATTGCTTGTCTGGAGAATGTACGTACAGTTTATAAATTAAATTCTAAAATAGACATCGCATCCAAGTTAACGGCTTTTTATCTAACTGCAAATAATATTTTATTTAAGAACAAACGATATTTGTCATTGTACAAAATATGACTTGATCAGTCGCTCACTATGTACAAACTGCGTCAATTTTGCAAAATGACGTCACATTGACAAGTGCAGTGCGATCGATGCACCGTCTCTATACTGTTGTGTGGGATATAACAACCGACAAAACTGCATGTAATAGTAAGTTTGTATGTAGTATACAGCTATCAAGCTGTTTGAAATAGAAAAAAAAAATTTGTGGTATTTTGAAGACCTTATACACTGTATTATGGGTGACGTCATAGTAAACATTTCCCGTACAAATTAGGCCCGCCTCTTTACTGTAACCTTAACTGTGCTGTGAAATGAGATGAAGCTACGCCCATTCTGTGACGTAATGGGTCATCGACATCTCATCGACCGGCCCATCATCTCACTCAGGGGTCAACTATCGATTTTTCCCGCTCAGTAAAAAGTTAGAATGTTGGGCTTTTTTTATAGTAGATCTATAAAAGTATAAATTATTAAAAGTATAACAATTATGTTTATAACACGTTCAACATTGACACAATTTTACACAAAAAATGGTATTTTATTTAAATTTTACTAATAGTTTGATAAATGTAATAGAAATATGATGTCCGCTGACAACTTGCATTATATTTGATAAATTAAAACCATGACCTTGTTAATGCCAACGAATTACTTATTGAATTTAGAAAAAATGATAAGAAAAAAGTTTTGGGACAATTAGAGAAGGGCAAGCGGGACCATAGATAATTATAGTTTAAAATTTAATTGCAAAAACTGAAAAACCGACTGGAAACGAAAGTGTAACTCATACATAGAATTTATTAATAACGTCCTTGACCTGAGACATTCTGACCTAAAAAGTGGTCTTCTTTATGCCACAGGGAATTGTAATGTAAAATGTCATTATAAAAGCTGAAAGATCCTCTAGTGTTGTGCAGAAACGAAAATGTTACAGACAGACAAAAGTACAGACGGACCGAAATAAATATTCCCACGTTTAGTAAAAAAGTGAACAAAAATATCTGCATTGGACCCTAATTGTAGGAATATCAAACGGTGAATTCTACTTCAAGAAAATGCTTGATGATAACGTGTTTAAAGTATAATTAAGCATTTCATATGATGTAGCAGTGGATATTAACAATGAAAACAAGCATTCCGAGAGTGTTGCAAAAGCAATACATGTCCCCTTCCGGCTTCTCTTTTTTCTTTGAGATAAAAGCTGGTTTGGATCTTTAACTTAGTGCATAACGAACCCAATCGCATTCCCTATTATGAAAAAAATTTAATATGCCATATTTCCGTAAAAAATCCTAATGAAACGGAATGAAATTCAAATATGATCTGTTACAGTAACACATTAAAATAAACAAACCTATAAAAACAGCTCAATGTCTGCAAGCGTTTAGAAAAAAAATTGCCGGAATACCAAGCGGGACAGACTGATAGATAGACGGACGGTCGGACGGGGAGACTCAGAGGAAACCTATAGTGCCCTCCGCCGGTTTCCTGTTAGAATACTAATAAAATATGTATACATACCTTCTGACCTACAAAGATGTTTATTGCAATCTTCCGAAAAACAGCATTGGTAACAACCATCAGAGAAATAGTAGGTTTGATTTTTACAATCCTATGGATAATATATGTCTTTGTAAATACAGTTGTGAAAATAATACAAGTAAATAATCCTTTAACATGTTATTTTGCGAGAAGTACCAATACTGATATACCTACTAGCGTTTTTAATGATGCATAAATCTTAGGAATTGCATTATTACAATTAATTTATCAAATGAATAAAATCAAAGATATATCATTCACAAACATTGATCATAACATTTTTCTTTACTTACATCTATTGTTGTACAGCCATTAGAAAAAAGACGTTCCTCGAATCTACCTTTAGAATCTGTAAGATACAGATAATCATCTGTATCGTTCCTTTTGATCGATGTGTAACATGCCTATTGAAATAATGGACAGGAATACTGTAAGTTAATCAGATTCGATCACAAAATGTACCATGATATTTTTTTTTAAACTAGGTCACATTAGCCCAGTTGCAGGGCGTTCCCTTCGTGATTCGAAGACTCTGATTCGATTTACTAGTATGTTCGAAGCATCGCGTCGAACCTTAGACGAAAACATAGGCAATGGGTGTTCCTTCAACAAGTACTCCGCTCAGGAGGTCATAATAAAGGGTATTTCATCTGTGCCCTATTAAAGAAGCCCACGCTTCACGGTCTTTCGTATGAGACCCTATAAACCGAGGTCCTTTGTTGGTCTAGGTGTTGGCACGTTTAAAATCCCCCGACTCTTCAAAAGCCCAGAGCGTCGAGTATAGTGGACGACATTTGCAGCTCGCCACCGGTATTCATCATAGTGAAAAATTCTCGAAAGAAACGTTAAACAACAAATAAACAGGGAAACAAACAAAACAAATCCATTACACTCTGCATAATCACACCTTGATGTGGTGACAATACCACTGTTGGTAATAATATTTTGTCCATGCAGATGGTAACAAACTGCTGAAAGAATTATTTGCATTTATTTGATTGATTTCAAGACTTTTTAAAGTACGCACCGCTAAACCTTAAAAGCAGAAAGCAGATATCTTTTAAATTTACAATTACATCCCAGTTTTTTAACTATTGCCAAGCCTATATTTTGCCTCGAGTACGATCCTAAGGAATTTCATGTGAAATATTTCGGGAAAATATGAAAAAGAGAACATCGAAGAAGAAAAATAATAGAATTCAAGGTGTGCTGATTCAAAAATGGGAAATGCAGAATATTAAACGTTTCAATCTTGTCCATTTTTTTTTTATTGTGATTTATCTCAACGCAAGCTTTTACGAGAAAAAAGTAACATATTTTATCTTTACAGTTATTTAATATTCTTTTTCTCCCTAGCTAATATCCTTTCAGGCAATCACTTACAAGTATGTATGCGAAGAATTCTTTTAATAATTTAAAATAAGATTGTTTGAAGAAGCTTCCATACAAAGAAATATTCGACCATCCAGTGTCAAGTGGTAATATTTTCACTATTTCCATTAAAAATTTAGACAAGATGAAAATAATTCTGAAATATTCTTAATGATATTAGATACCTCGTCACACTGTATACCATGTATGCAGTTTTCTATGTCATAATCAGGTCCTTCACAATAACTGCAAATGATATTGTCTGAAAAAATAACAATAGTTTACTTATCAAATATGAAGCAATTGAAAAGGTTATCAGTTGTCTGGATAACTGTCAGGACAAATTACATTTTCTAAGCAGTTTGAACTAAACTTTAAGTTCCCTAACAAAAAAGTACTATAGTTTACTATAGTTAACTATAGTTTACTATAGTTAACTATAGTTTACTATAGTAAATCAGAGTTTTCACTATAGTAAATCAAAGTATTTTTACTATGATTTTCAGATAAATATATTTTATTTTTTAAACTTCCTACAAATACTTTTCTGAAATTAAAATGAAGTATCCATTGTATCTTTACATATTTTATCAAAAAAGTACATAATTATTATGTGATTTAAGATGTATTAAGGCTTCAATTCTTCTAAAAAGTTCTAGATTAAAAATTCATAGTAAATCAAAGTGTCAAAGTTTTCACTATAGTTAGCTATAGTAAACTATAGTTAACTATAGTAAATTTTTGTTAGGGTTGTGCTATTCAACAGGTTTTCCGACACCCCCTGTATACCTTATACATGAAACACTTTTTTCACAATGTGGAACATTGTGTGCTATGGAAATTGAGATTTGGGAAAACATAACCTTAATTTTAGAATCGTTTATCATTACATATTCAAAAGCGCATTAACAAAAATCAAAACAGTCCTGATCGATTGTGTGCTGTTTTACGTAATGTTCGAGAATTTTACTTATAAAGAGATGTCACCATAAACCGGTGAAAGGCTTCAAAATTAGACCCTTATTCGCCAATTAGGGCCATTTAGCACTGAGGGTTCTTGATCTTACCGACGACTACCAGGACACAAAACTTCGGTATATAGGGACCCGCAACTTTCACTTCAAAGTGCAGAGCGCTTGGCGAATCAACAGTGGTTAGTTATTTTTATCGACTTAGATCAGTAAAGGTCGCGATTCGAACACTATCTTCCTATCACGGAGCTAACGCTGCTATGTTTTGCTATAAGAGAAGACATATTTTCTCTGGCGACAAGATGGGACGTTGGTAGACATTATATGAAGTGAGGCTAGATTATACATGTTTTATCGTGTATGTCAACTGGCATAGGCCGACAATCTGTACAATTTAAGCATTTTAAACTCTTTGAGCCCTTGAAATCAAAATTCAAAACAGTTATAAATTTTACTTTTCTCACCTTCATTTGGGAAATATAATTGTACGAAGACTAAACCTATTTAAAGAGAAAATTAAAAAAAAAACATTATTAAAATTGACATTTGGAGTATAGTTGTGTTTAAATTCTAAAGAAAGAAAAAAATCATCTTGTTCTTTTGATACATTTCAATGAATTTGCATTCCTCGTAATACTATATTAAAAAAAAAAATACAAAATCAACTTACAAGAAAGACTGTGCAGAAACATCTAAATGAAATGTCTTCCACTTTTGTACTTATCAGCAGGCAGGTCAAAGTGACACAATGTTATCAAATTTGATCAAGGTTAGGTAATATTGCAGAAATAAAATAAATCAGGTTCAAGATCTCATACAAAAATAAAGCCGAAAGTATTTTAATTCGAAATATCTCAGAGAATTAAATTTTACCTAATAGCGACATATTCCATCTGGGCTGAGTTCAAGATCATAGCGCTAACCTAGCGGCTTGTCGTTAGACATCCATCTCTAATAAACAGAGAGCTACCCTAGCCTTTAAGTATCAGATTTCAGATGAAAATATATCTGTAGAAAAGTTATTTTTGGAACAAAACAGTTTATTTCTAGCCAAAATAGTTATATATTTATATTCAATTCCCTAAGATGTACAACATGATACGTTTTTTTTTTGTTAAATTCATATGTGTTGCTAGATTATAACTAAGGAGATCATCTTAGATGTGTTACTTAGCACTAACTATTTATGCTAGTGTCGCAGAGCAATCAACCAAGTGAATTAATAGTAAATGAGAGAGTTAGAAGGTCTGATAGGTTGCAGGTGAGCGGCGCAGGCGTTGGAGACCTGTTTCCCAAGAGTGTCATTTTAGCTAGTTAGGGAGAAATAGAGTGAGTAAGCACGGATTTATAATTTGTTTGTTTGTCATTTCTGCTATCGTTTGTTTATTGTGCTTGATAGAGTTCTAAGAGATGAACGTGAACATTAAACATGATTTCTGTGAGAAACTTGGGAGTTAGAGATTCTGTATGGCCATCCCTGAGAGCACGAGAGAGGGAATAGAAGAGAATAAGTTTGGAAGTCAGTGAGAGTGGAAGTGTCTTTTAATTGTCAACTTTGTGCATTATTATCATATATATATTGCGTGTGTTGTAAATATGAAAATAAACGATGGGAATAAAAACAATCGTAACTAGAAGACAAATTGTTCTCTCCATCTTTTCTAAATTTCTTATTTTTTCATAGTTATCCCTTTTTAATAAAGTTTCATGAAAAAGAAAGCAGAAAAGACTTGAAAGAAATAAAAATGAAGATTTTAAAATTTGTTAAATGACCTTTGACCTTGTAAAATTATTAAAGGTCAAAGGTCAAGGGTCACATGGTAATTGACCCCAAGCCTCTACTACATGTAATTATACATGTACTTATAAAGTTATGAAGATTCATAGAAAGTGCAAATACATTAAAGGGCGATAACTCATAAAGGGGTCATCAGATCCTTTCGCACTGAAAAGATTGAAGTTGTGCCTAAGGGCCCTGAAGACATTAATAAAGATTTAATGTCTCTACGGTTTACGATTTAGAAGTAGTAGCGATAACAAGGTTTTTATCACAAAGGGCAAAAAACTTTTAAAAGGTTCAATCTTAAGGGAAAAGAATGAAATCTTCGAAAGAGTTTTAGTAGTACATATTAAAGTCAGAAGATATATAGTGTATGTTTAAGGACGTTAGTGCTTTTAAAAGAAATTTATTCCTCATATTTGGAATGTCCTTGACCTTTGACCTTGAAATGAATTTAAAGGTCAGAGGTCAATGAATCTTATGCAATTGGTTTCATGTCTCTGTGACTTTAGAGTTGAATTTTTTTTATTTTTTTTTATAAAATTTATAAACTTTCAGGGGCAGCAATTCATTGAAGGGATCAAATTACTTTCACAATGATTAGACTTAAAAAAGTCTCCTAAATTAGTCAAAGACATTAGTGAAGGTCTTGTATCTCTACGTTTAACGGTTTCGAAGGAGTAGTGAAAACAAGCTTAACGGTGAAAGGGGCAATGAAAGCAGTAGGGGTCGAAGTACAAACATAGGGGGTCGTTTTTGGGAATAACTTTAAATTTCCAGTATCATGAACCAAAAAGTTTTTCGATAAGTCTTAAGGTCTCAAAAGCTAAGGTCAGAAATAAAATTAAAAAACATGAGCATTTCAAGAGGTCTTTCCACAGGAAGGTGGAAAGACCTAATTATTAATCAGTGCTAGTGACAAGGAGGACCCCCGTCACACTAGCTCTCTCTAAGTAGCGGCTATGTAGCACCTGATCCCACCTCTGATGTTTTGGAGGTCTGTGTTTGCTTTGCTCCTATTTTGTACTGTTTTATGGACATAAATATAGAATGTTGTTCGTTATCCCTATATCCTTTATTATCTCTCCGTTCGGTTAAGAGCATAGCCTCCTGAGGTAATTGCTATGTAGCAGATATGATGTTGTATGCACCCCTGATTTCATGTTCAGAACAAAAAGGAACGTAACGGTGACGTATAGACATAATGCGTAAGTTAAGAATCATCTATCGAGAATTTTAAATAAACGGATAATTAAATGCATGATATGAAAATGTATGGAACTTTTCAAGAAAAGTTTTCAAAAATCAGTTCATTAAATGACAAAATTTGAAGTGATGGTAAATTAAATTTTCAAGAATTTATTTTGAAAGAATTATCTCTGTGATCTTAGGATTTCCAACCTATGCACGAACAAAAAGGCACAGACTTAACCTTGGTTTGAGATACTTTTATCTCTTTATGCAATATATTATAATATAATAAACTTCAAAATAAAAAAATGAAACTAGTTTGTGAAACAATGACAATACGCGCAATAGCTATCTATTGTAATGACATAATTTCTTCATTAACTTCCGTAATATCATATTTGCCACGATGCACTATTTAGATGATAGATAAGGCCTTTTGTTCACGCATTATATAAATTTGTAGAGAACTAACATGAATTCGTTCTGATGATTTAGACTCTTTAGTCATGGAGCAACATATTTTTTATTTTAAATATTTTGTTAAGCTCGCCATTTTTACTGGACTTGTTGGGCTGTCTTCATGCTGGATAACATGCAGATCGCCATCTAATCATACCGTTGACTGGTAAGTTGTTTTTAAAATATTACGTTGTGAGGGCTGTTCGAAAACAATTGAAACATTGTATTTACTCTTCTTTTAAACAAATGCCGCTTAATGAAAAATTGGCATATATGTCTGACAATGATAGAAAGAAGTAATAAAAGCAAATAACGTACATTCTACGAGGATTGTCCTAAATTCCGTAGACGAGCGTTGTTTTGTAAGAACCCGATGTCTTAAATTAATGAAAATTTGTCTATAGATTAAATCAACATTAACAATACATTTATGGACAGATATGGAGAAACTACACAAATTAACCCTATTTAAATGATACAGTTCGTTGGTGCAGGAAGGTGGCGCAGTTCCTAAAATATGCAATTAAAAATCGGTATATTATATTTAAAATCCTACGGAAAATAATTACAACTCTGATTTTTTTTAATGGAAATGAAAATTCCCAATATTGTACATGTTTTATTAACTATATTTCCTCAAATTTTGGCATTTATCCTTTAACAAATATGAATTTTATAACATTTTATATATCGTACACCGTGTTGTAATCCGACTTACTAAAAAAGACGGCTGCGTTGCCACAGGCGGCGTACTCGACAATGATCCTGAATTCAATCCTGCAGATATGTACAAGTCATAAATGTCTGGTAGATAAGGATTTTTTTCTGGTCCTTAGTATTTAAAATGACTGAAATAGTTTCGTTATGTTTGTGAATAACGGAAACTAAAGAAAAAAGACAGGCCTAAGAATTGGTCAAGAGTGCCAATCTACGACTCCTTCACTGAAAATTTAAGTTAGTCACCATGACCTAAAAAAATAATCAGATTGATTGTCCTCCAGATGAGGGTGCAGTTAGTCAATTAGACGATGTGTTGAGCTCATTTTGACGACTCGAGAAAAATCATACTGACTAACTCGATAGTCTACCTTGACTAATTGAAAGTCACCATGAGTACACTATAACGATTTTATTTGACTGTATTCTTGTCATAATGATAGATTCCGATATTCAAAGTGATTATCATTTCATATCAAAATGACTGTCAATTAGTTATATTTCTAGGCATTTTGACGATATTGGAAATCATGATGACGATGCGCGTCAAATCATTTTGATTATCACGCATGAATGCCCTTCAGATACAATATATAACAATTATACAACTAAAATTTGAACTATTTATTATAAAATTTCATAAATATGGTTATTTCATGCACCAAATAAACACAAATAATAAACTGATCATCTTAAAAAACATAAGATTTGGATAAAGACATTGTAAAAATTTAAAAGAGACAGACACCTACATATATAGCATACATAGATATTTATATATTTTCAAGCAAATTAGTTTTACTGTTTGTAAATGATTTCTAATCAATCAAAGAAATAACTTCAGGAAACAGTCTCTCGTTGCACCCTTTCAGTTGTTGCTTTGTTTTCCTACCTCAGAGGAATATATTTACTGGTTGTTTTCTTCTTTGATCATTACAAATTCTTTTTCACAGGTCCTGCAATGAAGAATAGTCTTTATAATTTACTTAATTTACATATTTAAGTTGCTTGATGGCAAAAGTAAAGTATATGAAAACAAAATTTATTTATACTGAAAGGAAATCAAGATATAAATTTAGTTAAATACTAGTAGCTATTTATGCAGTATTAAGAAGAAAATAACGGGTACCTTTAGTCGTTTAATACAAGTATACAATTAAAATGACTAAAAAATTACGTTTACCTTAGCAAACATGGCACAAGTGAACGAAATCATCATCAGTTCTGTTTTCTTCTTGTTTGACTGTTTTCGTCAGAAATGGGTTAACTACAAACCATTGTGATTTTATTTTAAATGCCTTTAACATATACATGTATTATAAATAAAAAAATGGAATAATACGAATAATATTTGGTGAAGCAGGCCAGTATAATAAGTGGAGAGTTAGTACATGTACATAAGGGACTAGTCGATTTGTATTTTCTTTTATAAAATAGAATGTTAAAAAATAACAAGTTCTATGTAAATCACCATTATACTGAAAATATAAGCTATCAGTACGTGTAATCCTACCTTATTTCTTCTATTCATGGTAACATCTTCGTGTACCTAATGTGGTTTTCATCTTGTCTATATTCGTAACAATGCATTGTATTTTGATTTGTTTGTCCATTCAGTGAAAGTTGAGAGTCCATGCCATACTGTGAGTTGTAAAAGAATAATACCTATGTAATAATCGTTGAATTTTAGACCAAGTTCGATTTGAGCTGTTTGCATTAATTGAATATGCAAAAATCTGCTTGAACACAATCAACCCACATCCTAACCTACATGTATCATAATAATGTAAAATACAACAATTATTGAGGAAAAATATCGAGTACTTTGTTTATTACAACATTATTTCTCTGTAGAACATTTTTTGAATAAGTTTTTTATAGAATTATTTGTCTAAAACAAGAAAACAACAAAACATGACTTACCATCACTTCGTGTTTTCCTGGGAGGAAAATGGCGACCGACGCTATTGTTTCTTCCCGCCAATAAATATAAACAAAATGACCAGTCACAAGTCAAAGTTGACCAGAGACTGGTAATGTTGAGGAAACAGATAGTCAAATTATGTATTGACTAACTGAACGGAAGAAAATGACTTCAAATCTGGTCAACGTGACAAATTTATGTTTTCAGTGTTTAGAAATGACATACGAAAAACCCGTTGATATACATGTAATGGGATTTATTGTTATTTCATACCTGTACATATATGTGCATATACTTTGTTTACATGTTTAATCATATTATTGCTATTAAGATATTTCACATTTTTATCTATAATCGTTTTGATTAATTAAGGAATTTGAATCTTAAATATTTTAAAAATTTGAAGCGTTGACATTTGTCTTTTTTGACGTTGCAGATTTTTTGGAGTGTTAGAGAACAATATCACTTCAAATCTTATTATTCAAAGTGATTTCAAATAAACATGATAAAATTTCGTAATTTGTCTGCTAAGAAAACACTTTTTACAACTCATGCATTAATTTCTATATAAGATATGAACTCAGTCTACGAAATGTTTGGACAAGTCTCGTACATTAATATTTTTTCTTCATTTCAAACGTATATTAGTTTGTCGGTTGATGGGGCAACAACAGATTCTGTATACATGCGATATTTCAATTTTATTCCGACCTCAATCTATGCAAGTTTGTTAAAATTGCGATCAGAAAAACCGATACCATAACAATTCTATATATAAGAATTATAAATACATATAAGACGATAACAATGTTTATGAGCTTACCTAGAGTTTTGTTACGGCGTGGATAACTCCAGTCTTGTCTAAAGTTTATACATATTTGAATTTTTTTTTTTTTAACAAAAAAATCATCCAGAGTAAAATTGTGGATTTTTTTTATACAATAACCAAATCTTTGTCCAACTTAACAAAGTGTCGTACACATTTTAAAGATTAATAGTCAAAATGAAAATAGTAGCATTAGTCTACGCATTTGTAACTTGATGGACAATACGTGTATCGTTAAAGGTTTATTGTGTATAAAGTGCCAGCCATGAAGAAGAGTCTCCACCAGGGTTCAGAATTTTTTTACATGGACAAAAATTCACCCAAGTTTTCTGAAAGTGAAGGGAACATCCACAGACCATCAAACAATCCTATTTATGAAACACTTTTCCCACTATATACCGAGGTAATATTTACAAACTTATATTTAAAATTTATAAATTCATCTTAAACAACATAAATAAGCCTCGTATTTCCATCTGCTTATCCTTTAAGGAGCTAATAAAAGTTTCAGTCTACTTGTGATTTAAGATTTTCAAATTCCTCTACTACTGAAAGATATTTAGAATTCATTTCAATTATTTGTTCTACATACATCATGAATTTCTGAAGTTTGCACTAAGAAGTTAAGATTGTTTGAGAGTTTATGTAATAAGCATTATGCAGTTTTAAAAGTATGATTTTTGTGAAGAATATCTTATTTTTATACACCAAGGCGTAATAAGTAAACTACTTCATTAATTAAGTATTATTCTCCAAATAACAGTGTATATAAAATTTTTCACATCATTTCATGAGAATGTGAACTGTTTTCTTTCATTACGACTTCTAACTCATCATAATTATGTTCAGTCTAACCAGGTAGAAAAATATGGAATGTACAATGATCAACCACCTAACGAAGGACCAAAGTCAAATCATGGGCATTCAAAGGGTTTGTATACAGAGCCTATATTCTCTTCTAAGTGTTACTTTTTTCGTGTAAAAGTGTTTGTGATGTGATATGTTTAGCCGGTGTTCTCCATAAGGGGTTTTACAATGGCGGCCCGCAATGGTAAAGTTTATGCGCGCCATGGTTAAACGAGCAGCGCCATTGTTAAAATCTACAGCCGCCATGATTAAATTTTACTGTATTTCAGTCCTGACACCTATTTCTTTAATGACTTGAGTAGTTAATTGTGTTTATTAGCTCATCTAAAATGTTCAAATGAACTTTTGCGATGGTAGTTTAATTACTATTTCTCCATTCTGCTGTTCCCTTCAGCTGTTAACATTTTGTCTTATTGTGAAGTACAACTTAATTCGACATTTTTACAAAGCCTGATAAAACTATTTTTAAGTAACAATGAAAGACCTAAGACTTCAGAATTAAAACCAAAAGAAAAATCATTTTTACGCAAAAACAGTATTATAAAAATAAACAGAGATTGTAATAATTCAGAATTTAATAACTTTTATTATTTTGTAAAATTAATGATACATTTAAGCTGAGATTGACACATTGCATTCTATATAGAATGTTTAAAAAAATGCGTTATTGTATTTTGTGTTGAGCAAAACACAAAAGTATATCAACAGGAAAGTGTAATACATTCGAAATAAGTTTCATGGCTTAAAAGATTTGAGGCTTGTAAATTTGAAGTAATTTGATAAATCCTTTAGAATGAAGTTCCTCGATTCGCTCTTTATGATGTTTTCTTTTATTATTATCATTTTTTAGATTTTAAAGGAAAGCTATGCAACTCTGCATTTCATTATTAAAACGTGTGTTGTAAACTGGGAAGCCCTTAAATAGGTTACTGATAAAATGTGTCGCGTCCTTGAAAAATGTAATCTAAACTACTGTTCTTTCTTGCATAGTCATTGACTCTCTAAATTAGGATCTAAAGGAGTTTTAAATTGCGTCTTTAATTTACAAGGGTCGATGATTTTCACCTGCCAAAATCAGCTTAAAATTTCTGCATGTATCCCGTATCAAGATTTTGGGATAGATTTTTGTTTTTAATGCCTACACTTACTCTACAGTTCAGGGCACAACAATGTAATGACAACAAATAGGGTTGTATGTAACATAATTATGCTGTCATGCAGAAAGACATGAGTGCATTTTATGTGATTACATCTGTTTGCAAAATATAAATGTCTTTCTCTGGAGGGAGATTGTATTCGGATAAATTATAAAAGTACTTTATGGCACATTATACGAGTTATAACTTGATATATTTAAATTGATATACATATATATATCAGAAGTGGAAGAGGAAAAAATTATTTATATTGTTTAACAAATACAGTTAATAAATAATAAAATGTAATAATTTACGGGAGCATGATTGATCTTTGACTGAAGTTCATTTACAGTTAACAGTTTATAGAACTCGTGAAGGAAATCTTTTAACGGGTATTTCTTGAAGGAATATTTAGATCCCAGAGTGCTTCAGAGAGTGTCTGACCTATGACTGTCAAACAATATTTGAAATACATTCTGTAAAATATTGAGTAATTCTATAAAATATTTGAACAAAACAGTAATTTTCAGGTATTTTATAAATGTTTTAAAACAGGAAGATTATATCAACTTGCAAAAACTGTATAGTTTTTATCCTACCGCTACTCCTTTTATTGAGTATTCTACTACAATTATTGGCTACTTCAAAGAAAAGTCGCGGACATTATTCTCCAATAAATCACGAACGTCATAAAAAAAAAACATCAGTAAAAGTGGTAAAATAGGAAACTGATTTTGTTATTATATATTTAAAATGAATCTTTTTAAGCTACAAACTAGAAAAGGCTACTTTTAATGCAGGGAAAGCTCAAATTGTCTGCAATCTATTCACAGATAAACAACAAATGTACACTCTGGTGTTAAATTGAACAGCGTTCACGCAGCATGATGACCTAATTTATTTCTTTATAGAGAAACGATCTGTCGTATTTTAGAGCTGCTAGTACATGTATTAGAATAGAAATAAAGTCCTTGTTGTCGTGAATGATGCAGAAAAACCTCCTCGGTCTTTTGTTGTTTGAAATATAAAATCCTCGGCGTTATTCTGCAACAGTCACGAAAACGCGGACTTTATTTCCTAATTCTACTACGAATATTGCCTACTTCAAAGGAAAGCCGCGGACATTATTCTCAAATAAATCACGAACGTCATCAAAAAATTATCAGATCAGAAACACGTATAAAACCTGTGCAGTTGAAATGTACATTTGACTTAAGAATGAAATACGTATTTCAACCACATTGATGTGTCGTCTTTTGCAATTTAAACACTGTATACTGCAGAAAGTAGCTGATGAATGTAGGTTTCTAGGGCCAAGCGGGGCTGTTTCCCGAACCTCCCTCCGCCCTATTTAAACTCCGTGATCTTGGTAATAAAGTGGAAACTGACTTTGTTATTGTATGTTTAAAAAGATTCATCTTTTTAAGTTACAAACAATAAAAGGCTAATTTTAATGCACCGAAAGCTCAAATTGTCTGCACTGTATTCACAGGTAAACAAAAAAATTTACACTCTGGTGTTAAATGGAATAGTGTTAACGCAGCATGGTGACCTAATTCGATTTTCTATAGAGAAACGACCAGTCGTATTTTAGGGCTGCTAACTACATGTAGCAGAATAGAAATAAAGTCCTTGTTTTCGTGAATGATGCAGAATAACCTCCTCGATCTCGAAATGTTGTTTGAAATATATAAAAGCCTCTGCTAACGCCTCGGCTGTTATCTTTCAAACAACATTTCGAGACCGAGGAGGTTATTCTGCAACATTCACGAAAACGCGGACTTTATTTCTTAAATATTAAAAAATGATTATTCACACAAATACTAGTATTGCTTAGAACTCTAGGTCGTATCATGACCTTAACATTATTTCGTTTAGCATAAATAATGTCACTTTCAGATCGTGGATTAATCGTAAAGATAAAATCTTTTATGTTAATGAAGTAAATATTATGAAAGGCATATAAATTTTCAAATTCAACCCAAAGATATCTTTTTCTTACCTAGGGGTTTTTGCATT